>NC_056738.1:91075329-91375329 GCF_019279795.1 Protopterus annectens | reverse complement strand
TTCTGGGATAGCTTGCAGAATGACATCACTTCTGGTCATCTGACTTCTAGGTTTTCATGCACACACCCATTGCTGGAAGCTGGCAGGATTTAGCACCTACCTATAAAAATACACACACAAGGGTTTTTGCTCAGATCTGTGGCAGGTGCTGGAAGTTGTAAAACAATTGCATACATCCATGCTTCCAGAGTAGGAATTAGTTCACCCCAAAGACAATACAGAAAGCTTCCTAGTATGCACTGCATTGAAACCTCTGAGATAGCATCTTTATGGCCTAGCCCATAAAGTGATTTGATTTCAGATATATTTTAAAGTTTGCTGGATTGAGATTAACCCTTCAGTTTCCTCTCCTAACATATATACATTTAAACAGTTTGAATAGTGTATGTACATTCCAGTTCTCTCCAGTAGGGCACACTGTGGATACATTTCAAACACAAGCACTTTACAAATACCTTTTCAACACAAACATCTCACAAATCAATTAAATATACGCAAGACATACAGTTCTAATACATTTGTAACACAAGCATCTTGTATAAATCAGTCTGATATTCACAAATGACATATAATTATTTACAAAATTCCAGCTAGCTGTGCTAGCAGTACTTCCTATCATCACAGGGTTGGGAGGGTGGCCTAATGGCTAAGGCGTTTGCCTTACAAACACAAGGTGCAGGGTTTGAATCTCACAAGGGATAATTGGCTAGGTTTAAAATGGCTCGCAAGGGCAGTTAGCTTAGTACTAATCTATGAACAATGAGACTCATTGCTCCTGCTATTCTTGAAACTGTCTGCATATCCTTCTTCCACATTGTCCTCATTTCTGCCTGCAAATCCTGGTATTTTATGATTTTGTGTCTATCTGTAAATAAGTCACTGTAATCACTGGGAATAACAATTTCAGTGATCAATGCTACTTTTGTCTTCTTTTCATGAACTACAATATCTCGTTTTCTTGCATCTGTTTTTTGAACTGTTGGTAACGGGTGATCCCATGTGATGCAAACTTCATCATTTTCTGTAATGCTTTGTGGCTCATGTGTCCTTTGCTTCTCAGTTAATTCAATTCAGGCTTTTGGTACATTGGTTATGGCATCTTAGTGACGACGAAGTTTGATTTTTTTTTTTTTTTTTGAGAAAGTTAAATTGCTGTTTAGAAAAATCTTTTCTAGAATAGATTCTATCATGTTGTACTAAAAGACTATATTTCATTGGAAGAAAGGATCTAATCTGGCAGTTTTGTCATCATGGAAACGGAAACAGCTAGGGTGTTAGCATTGGAAGCAGCCCACATCTGATGAAGTAGGAGAAACGAAAATGTACTGTGTATTTGGAGGCGTTTATGTGAACTGTTTGTGGCTTGTGGATTAAACTTCTGTTTCCTGTGACAGCTTCGGTTCTATGCTTTATTGTTTTACCTTCTGGGTCATCATACTGTCTAATTTCAAGGTTGTTTATCGTGTTGGTGACCAGGTTACCTTATTTATTTATAATTCAATATTATGTTTGTACAATCCCCAATGCAACAGTTTTGCCACACTATTATGCTTTTCACTATGCAGGCCTTCTGTCATTTGTGTATCACACCCATCAAAAAGATGTACAACTGTTTCCAATTCTGTTTTACAAAACCTGCATAGTCTGTTTTTCTGACATGTTCAATGGACTTTGCGTAACCCAATGTGTACGTAGTCCACTGTCCTGGGATGCCAATATTAACCTTTCGTCTTTTGACTTAAATTCACCTCTCCTTAATCATTCCTGCATTAGATCCTGATCAACATGAAGTTGTTCCAGGATTTTTCTATACTTCCAGCTATATTTATGCATTTTCCTTATTTCCTGCCTTCTCATCTGATCCTTCACCTTATATTCTTTCTTTTGTTTTTTGTTTTTTGACACATTCAGTTGCTGCCTGATTTTTATCTACTTCTGGTTTGATTTCCATTCCCACTTGACACCGATATGCTTCTGCTACACTAAGCAGGGAAGTCATCTTAGACTTGTTCTCCTAATGTTTTAAAATTTTCATTTTGTATGAATCTTGTGAGGTCAGCAGATATGCATGCAGTCCTATGATTGCAAAGCTATACATATAATCAATTTCGAGGAGGCCCATACCTCCTTTAGAATGGGGAATATATAATTTTGGTATACACTGTTTATCAATAATTTGATAAACATGAAACATTTTTCTTGCTTTCCTGTACAACTGATCCAATACCTTTTGGGGTCAGTCAGTCACCCCAAAACTGTAAGTTAGAACACGAAGAGCAAATTGGTTTATAGTTTGGACTTTGTTCCTAAATGTCAGGGCTGTTTTCAGTATTAATTTTAGTCTTCTAAAATATTCCTTGCTAAGTTTTATTCACATTTGTTCATGTTTTATTGTTGATCTTTCATCACTTACCAAATATTTTTTCACTCCCTCTTGCTCACGTTCTTTTATGTCACATTCCTGTCCCAGACTGATATTTTCTTTGTGCTGCAGCTTTTCTACTTTAAAGGTTGCTTTTGCACATTTGTCAAGACCAAATGACATTTTGAGATTCTTAAATCATCTGAAAAAGTTTTGACCACTCGCAGTTGTGCTTTCAGTTCCTCATCTGATAAACTATACAGTTTTAAATCATCCAGAAAAAGAAGATGAGAAGTCATTACACTTTGTTGTTTTCTGGGAGACAAATTGTAATCGCCCTAATCTGTTAAGTAGACAGCTTAATTGATTCCGGGCAAGATAAAAGATCAGCAATGACAAAGAGTCACCCTGGGATTTTCCCCCTTTGACTTTTTATCCCTGGGATAATAATTTGTCCTTTATCATGGCTTAGTTGTAAAGTAGTTTGCCACTATTTCATGGTTACTGTAATGTAATCAATCAGTGTAGGGTGTATCTTCAACATTCGTAAGCACTCTTTCATCCATGATTGTGGAATGCTGTAAAATGTTTTTTTTTTTTTTTTTTTTTTGTAGGTTAGCTATGCCATACTTAGATTTTTCCCCTTTTTACAGTTCTCTGTTATGACTTTAACAACAAATGATCCTTTGTTCCATATGACCTTCTTTTGTTACCTTGTTGTTCTATTGTCATGACTGAGTTTTCTTCTAAATGGCTATAAACTCTTGTTGGCATCAATTCCAGTGTATAGGTTATACATCATCGGAAGGCAAGTTATTGGTGTATAGTTTTTAGGTTAGCTTGAAAGTTCACTCTTAAGGAGGAGGAGTATCGTTTTCCTGTTGTTAACCAGGGTGACATCTGTTCAGGGTACACATACAAACAGTTCTTAATCATGTCTAAATCTTAATGTAAAGATGTTAATACTTTTAGCCAGAAGTTAGGTACTGCATCTGGACCTGGGGTTTTCCAATTAGGAACTTTTCTTAATTTTGTTTCACTTTCTCTGTCCGTTACTTCATCCAATTTCATATCCTGTACATTTGAACTTCTTATTCTTTCTTTTACTTCTACCCATTTAGCATCTTTGTTATGTTCCACAGGATGTTCATAGTTATTCCTCCAAAATGTGTCTGTTTCTTCTTTTTTGGTGGTGTTTCTATTCCTTTTGCCTTGTTTCCCAATTTTCTGTAAAATTATTTTGGGTCATCAATAAATTGCTTATTTTATACTTTTCCTTTATATTTATCTGCATAGCTTCTAAATTTTTCTACCTCTTCTGATATCTTTAATTTATTATTTGCAGTAGTGTATGATAGATCCTGCCCTGTTCTGATACTGCACACTGCTTTTATCACATCTATTTTGAGTATTTTTATTGATCAGTTCCCTCTTCTGTCTCTTCTAACAGTGACACATTTTGTCTTAATTGCTTTACAGTTCTCTCTATTCAATACTTCCATGATGGCATTTGATTTCTCCCATTCCTTTCCCTTACTGTTCTGTGTTTTTGTAGTAAGACTTTATTAATTTAGCTGCACAGTAATATATCATATTTACTTCTATTATATCACACGAATTTCTATGGACAGTCTTGATTATTACTGTGTTCATTTGTTTTATTAAACTTCTAACATTTTGGGTCTTATTGACTTTCTGTAGTCCATTTCTTTCATTGAGCTTAATATGCCTATTCATCTCTATTAAATCAAGAAGCTCGTCTCTTAGATCATTTTCCTCTAAACTAACGGCACTTTCTTTGCTCCCCATATTCTCTTCAGCTTCATCCTGTGTCATCTATTGCTCTTTCATATGTGAACTCACGGGCCTATCACTCCACAACACTGACTGCATCAGAGTTGGCACAGTTTCCTGTTCCTTCCCTTTAGTTGCAACTCCAGCTGAACTTTTGTACTGATTTCCAGCCAAAGGCTCCACAGTATCTTCATAAGGCAACTGATCAGATGCTTCCCACTCCATTGGTTTCTCCTTAATTTGGGGAGTCATTATTCTATCATGTTGTGATTTCAGATTGAGATTTTCTGCACTAAATCCTTCTCTTCACAGGTAATCCCTAACTTCAGTTTCAATTTCTTTAACTTCTTCATTACTAATCCTCTTTTCTGCTTTCACCTTTGTTTTCTTATTTTTTGTATTGTAAAATTTTCTATATCATAGGATCATAAGAGATTACTAGACTATCATCATTTTAAGCTTAGCCATTTCATCCCAATGTGATACCATTGAAATGCTAGTCAATACCAAAGATTGCATTTAGTGATGACTGCCCATGTCCAGGAGGGTTGTGGGTGCTATGCCCGGTAAGAATTTACAGTGCCCCATCCACTCGTCCAGGTTCCTCTTGAAAAATATCAAAGAGGTGTGCCATTTCACATGAACAGGTAGTCTGTTCCAAAGATGCGTCAGTCACTGGGAGATAAATCTGTCCCTCCAAGCACTTCCTATTTAAGTTGCAGGCAGTACTTTGGTCCCTGGAACAGGTAGCCCTAGTCCCATTTGATTTACGGATATGCAGTAAGTTTATTAGGTTGGGGTCTTGGATTGCTCTGTAGGCCAGGCAAAAGTCTCCCCTAAGAAGTTTACATGATACTGAGTATAGTAACAGGGACTTTAGTTGGTCTGTGTAAGGCACATGCTGGAGCCCCTTGATCTTCTTTGCTAGAAACCTCTCAGGTCTCTCTATTTACTGCAAGTGCTTAGTATGGTACATGCCAAATGGGGTGTTATATTCAATTATGGGCCAGATAAGTGCTGAGTATAAGGGGGGGTTATAACTTATTTTGCTCTTGAGGCAATACCTTTACTAATCAAGTCTGCTGCATAGAAAGCTTTCCTTACTATGGTAAACACATGGTGGTCAAAGTTAAGGTCGCAGTCAACTTGTGATCCCAGGTCCCTTACCAGTTCATGGGTACTTAGGGTATTGTTGTTGATTTGATAATGTGAAGGGACATTGTTTGTGCCAAAGGGAATGATGGTGCATTTCTTTGCATTCAGTGTGAGACCGTAACTAATACACCAGTCGTTGCTCTGCATGAGACTCTCCTGGAGTATGCTGACATAATTTGGGGATTCAGTGATTGCACCTAGTTTGCAGATGTCTGCAAACTTGGTCACCCACAACTCCTTAGTTCTGACCTGAACTTCTGAGAAGTGCATACCAAACAGTAGGGGGCACAGCACTGACCCATGTGGCACCCCACTGGTAACAAGTCTGCTGGTTGACGTGGAGTCATCCACTATGATAGTATGTGGCCGGTTTGTAAGCCAGTTGGCAACGCATCTTACAACAAAGGGGTTTACATTCAGTTTGCTAAGTTTATCTGTAATGCCTAAATGTGGGATTTTGTCAAAAGCCTTTGCCAAGTCCAGATATGCTGTGTGCACAGATTTGCCCTCATCAGTGGCCTTGGTCACACTTTCAAAGAAATCCACCAGATTTAACAGGCAGGATCTGCTATTTATTCACTTCATCTTATCCAAATGCCTTTGCCATTTGTGCTTTTTCATTCACATAAATATTGTACCATATTAAATCTATTTTTCATTCCCATGTCCATATTTCGTCTTCGGATATCTCTCACTCCTCCTGTTTCTCCTTATTTGGGGGACTTCACAGTGACATAACCTGTGTTCTACACTAAATCCTTCACTTTGCAGGTGTTCCATAACTTCGGCTACTATTTTTCTAACTTCTACTTTACTAATCTTCTGTTCTACATTCCCCCTTTGTAATGTTATTTTTTGTATTGTGAAATTTTCCATATCTGGGTGTCTTTGCTTGTATTTCTCTTCTAATATCATTGGAACCGCTTTTTTGTATTTGTTAATTTGGCTTTCTTCTTTGCATAAATATTGCACCATATCAGAGCTCTCTTTCTTTTTCATGTCCATATTATTTTTTTATACTTTTCAAAAATCTCTAGATTTTGTTCTTTATATTTTCGCACTTCCTCAGTTGCTTCTTTATCCACCGACCCAAGGTTTCTTGGTCTATATAATGTTTTTCATGAACCTGTTGTATTAATGAACACAAATTTGGATTTAAAACTTTTGACAGTTTTATTTTTCTCGTGCAAGTAGTTTTCTTTCCTTTTACTTCTCTGATAATCTTTTTGTATATCTTCTGTCCAGAAATTCTGGGCTTCTTATATAATGTCAACAATACATAATTTCTTTTTTTTCTCCACAATAGTCCACTCTATCATCTTTATGGCTCTTTTTTGGCTTGTCAGTTTTTATGGACTACTACTTCCTTCTACAACAGAGGGGCCCTTCTCTCCCTGAGCCTGGCCTAACCCCCTTGTAGGAATGTTTATTTGTCTTGAGTATTCTACATTGTCATTTTTTCCAGTTCTGGCAGTGCACCTACCAGGATTAGGCACTTTTTTATCCTGCGACTTGTGCACCAGCTGTCTTTTTTATTTTTCAACTTCTGTCCATGATATGTGCTATATAAAATATAGTGTGTATATATATATATATATATATATATATATATATATATATATATATATATATATATGTATGTATATTAGTGTCATCCTGTTGAGATTTTGTAAAAACAGGGTCAACCTTGTGAAGGTACTCAACAAGACTTGAGGATGAATTCAGTTCTAGCAATACTACTCTCCTTTGCTTGATGATTTTATCATCCCTCCATATGGACCCCTTTCATCTCTCCATTCAGACCCTTTTCATATGTCTATTTGGGCCCCTATCATGGCTCCATTCGGACACCTGTAGAATATGGGAAATTTAACCTTAGACTTATAGGTTCAGGTGAGAACTGGAGCCAAGGAGAGGAAGATTGGGTCTAAGTTACGAGCTGAGCCAACTTTCTTGGAACTTTACGATCCAGACTGGCTGAAGCAGTGGAATACAAAAACCTCTTCCTGGATTTTTCTAGCTTTTCCTTTTCTCTTTCTTTTTCTCACTAGAATTCTTTGGTTTGTCTTTTTTCCTTTGTCTTAGGATTGTCCTGCTTCTTGGCTGAATAGGAAGCAGTAGTGGATAAAAATGATGCAGCAGGAAGGGAAGACCATGTCTGAGGAAGGAGAAGACCTTTGACTATCAGTTTTTCCGTTTGCGTTTGAAGGGCCCGAGCACCAAAAGAGACACAAGTATCACAACTAGTATCAAGATGGCCAGCAACCAAACAGTAGACACACAAGGAATGTGGGTCTTGAGGGAGGATTTTGTGCCCACATTCACAACACTTCTTAAACCCCTGACAGTCATACATCTTGAAAACAGTGAAAAGATAGAATATCCAAAAAACACATCAAAGATCTTAAGTAAGTTATCTAACTAGTTATCTACAAAGCAGTAACTACTGCAAAGAAGAAAGCAACTATTCTACACATAACCCTACACTCCACAACAAACAATAAAATCCTTTTTTTACACTACAGCCTAAACCAAGAGCAAAAAGAAAAAATCAGAAGAAACAAGTCTCTTGGTAGATGAGCAGGTCCATAGGATTGCAGATACACAAAAGGATATGCTTTCCAGAGAATGAGCCCTCATAGAAACCATGTCTGGTGCTTCAGGGGGCAAATGAAATCTGAGATACTAAGGTAGAGTGAAGGGAATTATGGGTAGGGGAGGAGTCAGAGACCTGGATCCGTGAAGCTTTAGAGATGGTGCTGAGGTCTATCAGATCAGATCTGACAACCCATATGTTGAATCAGAAGAAAACAGACAAAATTGGATCCCTTTTTCCCCCAAGTACAAGAAGGGATAAAAGGATCAGATTGCAAGGGTTTTATGATAATCCACCTCAGCAAATGGATAGCAGTTTTTCAAGAGAAGCTACTGCTTGAAAGAGGTCATGGGATATGCACCAACTTGACAGCTCCAGAGATTTCCAAGGCCCACTGTAGTAAAAGTCCAAAATTTTCATTTGAAACAACAAATTATTTCTGAACTATGGAAAAAAGGGAAGGTTTTGCTAATAGGCGATAAGAGGATATATGAAGATCATGACTAGTCACATGACACTCGACTCCAGAGAAACAAGTTTATTCCAGTTTTTAAAATATGTCAGCAGATGCATTTAAGGTTTAAGCTGTGATACCCAGCAACCTTGAAAATTTTCTTTCCATTGGGAGCAACGTCATTCTAGGAAGCTGATAATGTGAGAACAGAGGTAGAGAGATACCAATAGTTTAAAGCACTCTAGGGGCAAGATCTCAATAAGGAAAGCCACTCCGTGGAAAGTGTTTAACAGGATCCAAAAAAAGAGGGATAGAACAATGGTTAAATCTTTTTCAGTTTTTTAGTGGAAAATGCAGGAAAGAAGTAAGGAGGCTCTATGAAATGTCTATTGGATATTTGATGAAGGCAGGGAGACAGGAATGGCTGGAGTAGCTGCACAAGGAAGAGGTCATCTTAGATGAAGACAAGCAGCAACCAGATGGGAATAGGACTGGGTTAGGGGAGTTACATAAACAGGAATATAAAAACAAAAGAGTAGAATTGAAAATGGTGGAGAATGCATTACGGGGAAATTCTATGACTTACAAAAGGGCAAAGTAATTACTTGGACTTTATTCCAGGACATTGTATTAAATGGATGAGGGGGTGAGCAGTCAACAGTTGGAAAACTGAGTAACAATTTTGTGTTATCATCATTGTATAACAGGAATTGTAAAAGAGAGTGGAGAGTCATTTGATGATCTGCTGTACACACAAGGGCAAGAAACATGTTCCTTAAATAAAACAAAACACTCATCCGTTGCAAGAAAGCTGTATTGGAAATTGGGAGTAAATTGTTACAATGAAAAGTTATCTCTTTTCATTTAATGTTTGTGTTACCCTGCCCTTGCAAGAGTACACTGTCATATTCAGTTTCTCCCCTTTCATTAACCCTCTAGTTGTTAGAAAATGTAAATCATAATCTTTCTTTATCATCATTGTCTAATGTTTCAGTCCCATCCATCCATCCAAAATCCCTTTTCCCATTTTTGCACATGGGGTTGGGGTGTCACTTAAGTATTGACAGTCATCTAAGTAACGATCTGTGTCATCCTGAGTCAGAATGATCAATGTCAATATCAGACAAAGTTTATAAGATATTTGTAGCTATTTTAGCAGGCAGACTGGCAACTGTTCTCCCAAGAATTATAGATTATGGTCAATGCAGGTTTTGTTGGCATACAATTGACAGTACCATAAAAACAAACATGATACATAAAGAAGCAAAGGAAGCAGGCAAAAGTCTGGTACAATTAGGACTGGATGCAGAAAAAAAACATTTGATAGGGTCAGCTAGCCATATTTGTGGGAAATGTTACGTACAATGGGATTTGAGGAAAGTTTTATAAAGTTGATACAGGTCATCTATGAAGGTTCTAGGGCAGTACCTAAGATAAATGTAAAGCTGACTCTGGAATTTCCAATAAGTAGAAGCATGGGACAAGGATGCCCCCTTTCTTCTCTGTAGTTTGCTTTATTAAATTGAGGAGAGCTAACAATGATGGATGAACATGGTGGGGGAAAAAGAGGAAAACTGTTTATTTGCAGATGACTCACCCAAATTATTTTGCTTGCTGTGAGAGTTTGAATGTATCTTAGGATATAAAATAAACAGTGAAAAACTAAAGTTATATGTGCAAATTATATTTATTTATTTGTTTGTTTGTTAGTCTTTTGTTATCTGGGTTAGTCCAATGGACTAGTGGTCCATTTTCAGTGAAGACCCGAGGAGAAAAGCTCCACAACAAATTATAAAATAATAACAATAGCAAAGTGATAGTACAAGAAATATGAATATGAAATACATATGTATAAAATATTCATGCCATAGTGGAAAATAGAGTATAAAATTCAGCAAAAAGTACAGCTACAAACTAATAGAGGTAGAAACTTTGAATGAAAAACATGGATTAACAAATAGGGAAAACAGAAAAAAGAGATTATCAGAAATAAATAAGTACCAAAAACAACATTAATGTCTAGACCAAGTAGGTAGAGAGGAAGAAGTATTAAATAGAAGGGTTAAAGTAGAGGGGAAGGGAGTTAAAAATGAAGGAAAAATAGTTATGAAAAGGGGGGGGGGACTAAAGTACCTAAAGGAGGGAAGAGAAGAGATTTAAGTATAAAAATGCTCAGTGGCATTGCTACAGTACCATAAGACTAGTTATTACAAAGTTATGTGAAAGTATGTAGAGATGATTGTTGTAGTCTGACAATTGGTGCGGTACAGAGAGTTAGCAAGGTAGTTTTTCAATTCTCTTTTGAAAAGGATCGAAGATTGAATAGACTGTATGTTAGCTGGGAGTTTGTTCTAAGTTTGAGATATGGAGCATTTATAAAGTAATCTGCCTATAGTTTTGTTAGGGCTGCAGATATTAAGCTAAGCGCTATGTAGAGATTGCAATGCTTTGTAAAGGGGTAGGAAGGTGGACAGGGGGAGAGAGTCTGCAGGTTTGTAAAGAGGGGAATGTGCCATCTGTAGCTGTGAAAGTTGGAGTAGTTGAGGGAATTTGAGCCACTGTTGTTTAATGGCAAGGCAGTGATGGGATTTATAAGGGACGTTACATGCAAATCTTGCTATCTGGTTGTAAGTTTGTTCAAGTTTAGTTAAAAGGTTTACTTGGATATGTGTAAAAATAGGGAAAGCATAGAGTAGGCAGGGGAGGAGATAGGTTCGAGTGAGCAAGGTCCTCGAGGTGATAGATAAGAATTTTTGTGTCTTTACAGTAAACCTAGTTTTTGATTGGCTTTTTTGGTGGATTGTTGGCTATGATGGTCAAATTTCAGTTGGCCATCAATTGTAATTCCTAGAAGTTTAATAAAGGAGTCAGCATGAATGATGGTGTTGTCTAGGAAAGAGAGACTGAAGGAAGTTTTAAGGTAGGATGTAGATTTTTGGAAGGAAAATAATAAGTTTAGTTTTCTTTGGATTAAGGATGGGTTGGTTATTGATTAACCAGTGTTCAGTAGTGTTAAAGGGAGTCTGTGTGAGGGAGTGAAGGTCTGTAGGGCTGTCGGAGATGGTAATAAGGGTAGAATCATCAGCATATTGGATTAGTGATGAGGAGCTGCAGGCAGAGAGTAGATAGTAAAAATATTAAAGAGAAGGGGTTCTAGAATGGATCCTTGGGGGACACCTGTTTGGATAGGTAAGAAAGGTGAGATGTAAGTCTGCCATCTAACAGATTGTTGTCTGTTTCTAAGATAACTAGAGAACCAGAGAGTGGCAGATGTGGAGAGGTTTAGTTCAGTTAGTTTAGTGAGGAGCTTAGGGTGTGAGACAGTGTTGAAAGCTTTGGAGTGGTCAAGGAATAGACATGATACCAGTTTATTGTTATCTCTTGCCTCTGCTATAGTCTGGGTGAAGGATAGAAGGGCTGTGAATGTGCTGTGATGGGGTCTAAATCCATGTTGAGAGAGGTAGAGGAGGCTTTCCTGAAGTAGATAATTAAGAAGTTGTTTATGAATGCATACCTCTAGAATTTTTGAGAGGGGAGAGGATGGCTATCAGTCTGAAACTGGAAGGATCGGTGGAGTTACCTCCTTTTTGAAGTGCAATTGTATAAAAGGATTTCCAAATATCAGGGACTAAGGATTCTTTGATAGAACAATTGATAAGAATTGAGATGGAATATAATATAGAATTTGCTGCAAGTTTCATAAATTGGGGGATAGGTTGTTGAAGGAGGGAAACCATGGTTTAAGCTTCGGCAAAAGGGATTTTATATGGGCAGTGGAAACAGGTTTCAGGGAGAAGGCTGTCAGGAGGCAGGTGGTGGAGGGGGCTGGAGGTTGTTTTTGGTTGTTGTCAGGGGGAGTTAGTTTGTTGATGGAGTCTATGAAGTACTTGTTTACTAGAGTGGTGGTTTCAAGATGTGTTTTATTAGGGAAGGGATTAGGGGTAGAAGGTTTCCCCAGATGGAGAATATTGTTCATAGTGTGCCAAAATTTTTGAGGGGTTAGAATAGTGGGTAGATTGGGCTTCTTGACAGAAATGTATTTTGTCCTGGATAATAAGTTTTTTAGCAAAGTTTCTTAGTTCTTTGTATTTAATAAGGAGATAAGAAGATCTTGACTTTATCCATTGTTTCCAGGTTCTTTCTCTCAGTTTCATAGTGGAAAGGGTATCTTTAGAGAACCTGGGATCGGGATTAGATTTGATCTTAATTTTTCTGATGGGTGCTAGGGTATTAAGTATGTTTAGGAAAATGTTGTTAAACAAGAAATCAAGAACAGCATCATTTAGAGGAAGGTTATATAGGTGAAACCAATTGATAAGAGAGAGTTGGTTGTTGAAAGTTTCTTCACTGAAGTTAGGTTGTGGCAGTTTATATAGAGGTGGATTTTTGGGGCTTGAGAAGGTAGTCTTAATACTGAGATAGGGAGGTGATCACTTAATGAGTCAGGTAAAGTGTTGTTGTGGTACTGATTAGGGTTGGAAGTTAAGATCCAATCAAGAGTGGAGCTAGAGTTTTTGTAGATGTGAGTAGGAGAAGAAATAAGTTGACTGAAGCCAAAAAGATTAATAGTAAGGCTAGGGAGTTGGGGGGAGAGTTTATTCCAATCAATATTAACATCACCAGGTACGATTGTCTCATATGATATATGTTGGGAGATCCAGGATAATACAGATTCAAGAATTGGAATGTTGTTGCCAGGAGGTATATATTGCCACATTTAAATTAATTCAAGCCTACCTGTATTTATAGTGCCATTATCAGATGAAGTATTTGGGGATTTAGCTGGGTAAACCATGAAAGACACATCAAAGTTAACTTGGGAAATGTTGCAAACAAGAATATTTCCTTACCTGAAAAAAGAAACCATGGTTATAAGTGATATTGTTCAAAAAATCCAAATAGTGAAAATTTTGTAGTCCCACAGATATTACATGCAGCCCAGGCATTTATGCATGACTCAGGGAGAGAATTTTGGAAAGGTCTAAGGAAGAAAATAATGTGGTATATCAAGCAGAGTAAGAGGCCCAGTGTAAGATGGCAAATAATGTTTATACTGGTGGAAGAGGGCGGCCTGGTGATCCCTAATTTATATGAGTACTACACTGTGACACATTTGTGACCAATTCTTAGTTTACAAAACCCAGAATATGATGCAGAATGGAAAGGGATGATGTTGGGAAGAGGGGGGGTTATGCAGAATGGGGGGGGTAGCTCTTTGGGAATGAGTTGAAAGGCAGAAGGCAGGAAATTGTTTAGAAGTTCCCCAAGACAGTTTAGAGAATATATTTAAGAAGAAAAATACTAAGAGTGGAAGTTTGAACTTTGGCTTATAGGGACAATGCAAAACACAGGTAGAAAGCATATGCAATGGATAAAAGAATGGGGAAAGAGAAAAAGGAAATGTTATTATTGGAAACAACTAAGTAAGAGGGTGGATATAAATTTAGCAAGTCTACAAAAAAATAAAATAAATAGTGGAGAGATCTTGGAATGCATAACAATATAAGAGAAATACAAAAGGTACATGACAGAAGTAGACTGAAAGGAGACATCACTGGGGAAGAAAGAGATAATTAGGAACACATTTTTGGGAGTTGTGACAAAGGAGGTACTGCCAGCAGAGCTAGCTGGAATTTTGTAAATAATTATATGTAATTTGTGAATATCAACATGATTCACTTAAGATGTTTGTGTTACAAATGTATTACAGCTGTATGTCATATAAGATGGGTTGTACAGACGTGTGCTGAAGAGGTATTTTACAAAGTGCTGTTTGAAATATATCCACAGTGTACTCTACTGGAATAGAACAGAAATGTGCATACACTATTATAACTGTTTAAATGTATATATTTTAACAGGGGAAACTGGAATACAGGAGGATAACTTGCAAAGCTTCAGAAAAATAGCTAAAATTAAATTACTTTATGACAGCAAGAGACAGGATGTCTATACTGGGGAGCTCACTGCGTTGTCTTGGAGGAGAAATAATTACTAAGCTTGAGATGTGGAAATGTTTTGTTTTATGACCTCCAACAGCTGCACAAATCTGAGGAAAAGCCCTTGTCTATGTATTTTCACAGGTGGATGCTAAATACTGCTAGCTTTCAGCAGTGGGGGGTTTACCTGGGATAGAGTCAGATAACAAGAAATTATGTCATTTTACAAGCTATCCCAGCAGTATTATTTGCTATCCCGACCCCACCCCCTGCCCAGAAAACCACAGTGAAAAACTTCTCTAAAGCAAATTTCATACTCCTCAAAACCGAGGTGGAATCCTTCAAAGCCCCTGGGCCTGTGGAAAATACGGCCCAGACCGCAGAATCCTTTATAAACGCATTCTATGAACACCTTCAGGAATGCATGGATCATGCAATCCCAAATAAAACCAAGACCCAATCCTTCAAAGGCAGACGTCCTGTCTGGTGGACCCCAGCCATAAACAAACTATACAATAGAAGGAGGAAGCTACTGCATGATAGAGCAACATCCCAAAAAGGGAAGGCATCTCTGATCAGTATTAGCAAAAAACTATGGGCACTCATAAAATCGTCTAAGCCCAGCTTCAAGAGAAAAATTGCACAGGACACTAAGGATAATCACAAGGCTTTCTTTAGTTATGTTAGGAACCTGGGTGGGAATTCCCAGATATGCTCAGAATTAGTCCAAAATGACAAAACATACACCGAACCCACAGACATTGCCAACATCCTAGCTGACAGGTTCAGCGCAAACTTCTCCCCCCTCCCCACCAAAAGGGCAAATATCTATCCCAGCAAGCAGAGTGCTGCCCCCCTGACATCTCAGATGCTCAGGTAAGAGCCGCACTCTCCAAAGCAAAAAAACACAGCATCAATGGGACCAGACGGTGTCCCGGGCTGCGTCCTACATGAACTCCAAGAGCTAAACCCAAACATAAAACTACTGTTCAATCTCAGCCTTACTACAGGATATGTACCCAAAGAGTGGTGTATAGCAACAGTGGTCCCTCTCCACAAAGGTGGTGCCTCAACAGATCCTGGAAACTATCGCCCCATAAGCCTGACTAGATTGGTCTGCAAAGCTATGGAAAGGATTATCATGGACCTCATAAATAAAGATATTGGGGACCTACAGACACTGGATCCTACCCAGTTCGGCTTTGTTAAGGGCAGATCCTGCCTCTTAAACCTGGTCGATTTCTTTGAAACAGTCACCAAGGCCATTGACGAGGGGAAGGTGGTCCACACAGCCTACCTGGACCTCGCAAAAGCCTTCGATACAATACCCCACTCAGGCATTATAGATAAGCTCACCAGCTTAAATATAAACCCCTATGTCACTAGATGGGTTGCAAACTGGCTCAAGGACAGAACCCACATGGTTAGAATTGCTGGAGCCATGTCAGACTCCAAACCAGTTACAAGTGGCGTCCCACAAGGCTCAGTCCTGGGACCTCTCTTGTTCGGTATATATTTCTTGGAGGTACAGGCCAACACGGAAGGACTGTGGCTGACCAAGTTCGCAGATGACTGCAAACTGGGCGGCATATTCGACTCTCCAGCCAACACAAGCATCCTCCAAAAGGGCCTCATAGAAACAGACAACTGGTGTCAGAGCCATGGCCTCAAGCTAAATGCCAAAAAGTATATAGTCATCCCCTTTGGCAAAAACAAAGTGCCCACAAATTACCACATAGATGGTAATCCATTAAGTACAGAAGAAGTAATTAGGGACCTGGGGACCCAAGTTGATAGCAATCTCTCATTTGACAACCACGTGGCCAAAGTGGTTAGAAAAACATTTTATATAGCCCACCTAATCATGAAGGGATTCACATCTAAATCAGGGGAGGTCATCGTGCCTCTTTACTCATCCCTCAGCAGGCCCATAATTGAGTACAATGCCCCTTTTGGGATGTACCTTACCAGACACCTGCAGCAATTGAAAAGACCCCAAAAGTACCTCACCAAGAGGATCAAAGTGTCAAACAGATGCCATATGCTGCCCGGTTAAAGAAACTCCAGCTCTACTCAGTGGCATACTGCCTGATCAGAGGTGATCTGTGCCTGACATATAAAGCCATGTCCAACCCGGAATTAATGGACATGCTGCACCTCATAAAATCCAAATCCCATCGAGCTACGCGCTCGAGAGACTTGAACCTCAGCACTGAAATAAATAGGACATGCTGGAGGGACAGATTCATAACCCAGAGGCTCCCTTCACTCTGGAATAAAATCCCAGTCCAGGTTAGACAGAGTCCCTCATTGACTCTCTTCAAGAGGAATCTTGATGAGTGGATGGGAGATCGTAGGTTTACCCCAGGTATCACTTCTGTGTCACTGTTAGACAGAGGCATAGTATACTAACCTCGAAAAAGGGCATAGCAAAATTAATTTAAAATGGGTGGCGAAAGCCAAACACACTCTGGCTAGGCTTATAAATGCCCTAGGGCAGATAGCCTAGTATGAACCTATGAACCTATGATATATTCATTTAAGAACTCTCTGAGAGAGACTCAGCATTCTGTATTCTGTCTTGGACCTGACAAGATCCATTCACCACACTTCTGCCTTGATATGAGTGAGTAAGTCTAAGAAACAGTGTAATTCTCTTGGATACAGTCACGAATATAGCAAAGCTTAGCTTAGATATTTTTCTTCATTTATTTGAGACTGTCCTGCAATGTTGTTTTAAATATTTCCTGTGATTTTGAAATCTGATGTTACTGTAAATATATATGTAGTATTGTCTTGTTCTTCTATTATTTATTATTAAATATATTTAAACCTTTCATTGTGGCTGATCTGTCTAGAAATATTTAAGTTCTGAGAATACTTGCATATTTATTCGGTGATACTGTGGGCTAATCCTAATAGCCTCAGTCTTGGTCAAACTGCCATTTGTATTGATAGTAGCATTCTTCTTCTTCTTTTGGCTTTTCCTGGTTAGGGGTCACCACAGCGGATCATCCGTCCGCTCATGATTGGCAGTGGAGTTTTACGGTGTTGAATTGCCAGCCCGGTGTCCAACCTTCCACAGAAGGCACACACATGCACACACTCACACCTAGGGTCAATTTAGTGTCCAATCCACCTACTGCATGTCTTTGGGATGTGGGAGGAAACCGGAGCACCCGGAGAAAATCCACGCAACCACAGGGAGGACATGCAGACTCTGCACAGAAGGCACCCCAGCCAAGAATCGAACCGGAGAACCTCTTGCTATGAGGCAGCAATGCTAACCACTGCACCACCGTGGCCACCCCATATTGATAGTAACATTACACAGTACAATTGGACACCCTTTGTTAAGTAGCTGATAAGGAGCTGGCTGGTGTTAGTAAACACTACCTTATAGTCTGGACAGAAGGGGGCATAGCTAGTACACCTGTGCCAGGTGTGTGTGTGTGTGTGTGTGTGTGTGTGTGTGTGTGTAGCTGTGCTAGTGGGGAGTCTTACTCGGGATCTGGAGAAATAAGGAGAAACCAGCCCCGGACTGGCTGTGGTCTCTGTGTGCTCTTAAGAAAAATTGCAGTTGATTCAGAAAGCTGCATCTGGAAATACTGTGTGTGTACCTGTCAGCCGCCCAATGTACATCCCCCACTGTTGCCAGTGGTGAGGATTGTGGCTTGATTACTGGTCCAGTGGTGGGGCATCACAGGAGTGTAATGAGTTGGCAGACTAGACTAAAAATTTTCTGCAGACTACTCTGTCAGAAATACTGGCTGAACAAATCAGTGAAATTAAAGAAAATTTTGTTTTTGAGCTCTGATACAGAATCGGAATTGCCTACACATAATAAGGCCTTGCTAAGTTTAATAATGGTGACTGCCAAAAACATAGTTACTAGTAAATGGAAATTAAAGTCTAAACTAACCATACCAGAAGTAGTGGATATATTAAAAGAGATAAAAGAACTGGAAGTGGGATCTATAGGAACAGATAGGAGTAAATTACATATAAAAAATGGGTATTGTGGGAGCAATACATGCAGAATAATGTTTTGGAGGAGAAATGAGGTTTAAGGGAAAACAGGAACTGAATGAGCTATGTAATATTTGACTATAATATAATGTAATATAATAATAATATAATATAGATTATAAATGATGTATAATGTTTGCAACTGAAAATATGTCGATATGGTTTGTTTTCAATTATGTAAATGTATGATTGCCTATGTCATAAGTGATAATTCAATAAAGATGTTTCTTGTTTAAAAAAAATGTTTCCTAAAATTGTCAAAAAAAAAACATCATGGCCAGAGCTGGTAGCCCTAATATTTGAAGGTAGACAATCCAAACTGGTAAATAAGGGAATGACAGGGAAAGCTTACAGATCATTCCTATGAAATAGATAGGTGCCCCATTGAAGTCAAAGAGGAAGCTGTCAAAGAGAGCTGGGGGAAATACTAAGGGGGGAATTGGAAGAAATATATATAGCCCCACAAATGGCTACAAAGTCTTATAAATTACAGATCTCTGCATGGAAGTGTTTGCACAAATTTCTTTACACTCCAGAAAAATTACAGAAAATACTTCTCGAGATGCAAAGTACCACTTGGCAATGCAGTCAGGGGACTGGAGTCACATTTTCTGAACATGTAAATTGCTAGACTCTTTTAAGGACGATCTAAATCAGCTAGTAAAAAAGAATAACTGCAGGAAAGGCAGCTAACAGAAAAAGAGTTCTGTTTAAGCTGGATAGGAGGTAGACAGAAATGAGGCCATATAAAGGCAATGATCATCTTGTTATTGTTGGCAGCAAAGCAAGAAAGTACAGTGCAATGGAAAATAAAACACTGGCCAGATATACGGGAAGAGAGCAATAATGGCAGAGCTAAGAAAGAAGGAACTGACAGCAGGAATCAGAAAGATTAGAACATTTTAAAGAAAAAATGGGATCGCTGGGGTAAGCTGACTGTAGGAGAATAAAAGGGAAGGAAGTAAAATAAAAAAAGAACATACTGAATAAGAAGGCAAACAGAAAAAGGGGGTATTACTTGTTACTGCAAGACTTGATAAGGAACAATGAGTAGTACAGAGTGGTACAGGCAATGAAGTATTAATGTTGAGTATGGGTTACAAGAAATAACAAGGAATAAATTGTAACTCCTGGCTCTGGGCAAGACCTGATGTGCAGGAGAAGGGGGTGGGAGGCTGAGGGACATTTAGAAGTGTCTCACCATCAGGAGAAAGTACAGAGCACCGTGAATGAGGTTTCCACTAACAAATTGCAATAAAGTAACCTTGCTTATAAAAAAAAAATACTATGTTGCGACCTAAGCATGTGCATCTGGTAGCTAAACACCTTCAGAATAAATGCAGAGAACAAAAACACTCACCATCCTGAAGTCATCCATTTCCCTTATTTTTCTTTTCCTGAGGATTAACCACTGAGCTTTGTGGGGTTAATGCCTTCTTTGGGACCATCACAGCAAAAATAGTGTAAATTTCAGGATTCCACATACAATAATCACAGTCTTTAGGGGGCTTGAAGGATTCTAGATGCCCTCCTAGATAGTGGATCCACCACAATGGGATATATTCAGCTTCTGCTGAGATTACCATCCCCATATGCACTGCAGAAGAGACCATCTAAGAAAGCAGAATGGGAGAGCAGAAGATTTCCTGCAGAACTTTTCCCCAGGTCAGTGGAAGAGATTTGTGATCCCACTTTTCCCCTGCATTAAGATAAACTCAAACTTGTGGTCATTAGGAGGAACAGGGGAACTGGTGTTGCCAGTTGTATCAATGCACTGAAGAATCCATAGGGGAGTCAGTGTGCTTCCTTTTAAGTGTCTCTTGACATGTCTCCTGGGTGGGGAATGGTCTGATGATGACCAAGCATCCGAGCTGAGTTCAGACACCCTGAAATCTTTACATCTATTGTCCCAGTGTTGAGAAGTTCCTCTATACTCAGATGCCAGATGGGGTAAAGCCAGCAGTGAAGTACACTCTGCTGAAAATATATACAATATAGTTTGCAACACTGTATCGACACAGAGGGTTTCAGCACCTAGACTTTATCACTAATCCAGGCTGATGCCTACAGGAAGTTGGCATTGGTTCCCAGCACCAAGCTCTCTGATGCTAATGTCAACTATGATGGTCGCAGGCCCAAGGGGTTGAAGACCAATAACTCTGACCTCAAGACCGACACCATGTATCAAAAACCAAGTACATTATACAGAGTAAAAAACTACCACATTCTTACCCCCACTAGAGGAAGCAACATCCTTGACCTGGTTATTACTAACATGGGCAACCATTGCTCTACACAAATAGTCAATTCCTCCCTGGTTAGATCCGACCACAAACTAATCACCATGGAAATCCACCTCACTCACACCCCCCCACAAAGGTAACCACCATGAAAAACTTCTTCAAAGCTGATTTTGGGCTCTTAAAAACAGAGGTGGCTAACTTCACTGCACCCATGTCAATGGAAAATAGATGCATGACTGCTGAATCATACACCAATGCACTGTACAAACACATACATAAATGCATGGAACTAGCCATACCCAACAGAACCAAGATGCTCTCCTCCAAAAAAAGGAAGCCAATCTGATGGTCGCCTGCCATTAATAAACTCTAAAACGGAAGGAACTGTTGCAGAAAAATGTTAAGTCCCAAGACTGGAAAAACTCCCTTATTAGCCTGAACAAAAAGTTGAGATCCCTTATCAAATCCTCTAAAGCCAGCTATAAAGGCAGAATTGCAGCAGACACCAAAAACAAACACAAAGCCTTCTATAGTTATATCAAGAATCACCATGCCAATACCCAGGTTTGCTCTGAGTTATTGCACAATGGTACCTCCTATTCTGAGTCAACAGATATTGCCAACATACTGGCCGACAGATTCAGTGCCAACTTTACCCCTCTCTCCCCCCCTAAAGGGCCAATTACAATACCGGAGGAATGTTAGGCACCCAGCATTACTGCAGCACAGATTAAAGCTACATTGTCCAAAGCCAAGAATACAGCTTCCATGGGACTTGACAATATCCCTGGATGCATTCTACATGAACTACAAAGTGAACTGGCACCACATCTGTGTGCTTTGTTCACTCACAGGCTCACCTCAGGCTTTGTCCCTACCGAATGGTGCACTGCTACAATAATCCCTCTCCATAAAGGGGGAGCGACTATAGACCCTGGGAATTATCGCCCCATTAGCCTGATGAGTCTGATATGTAAGGCTACAGAGCACATCATCATGGACCTAATCAACAAGGATATAGGGAATCTCCAAACTCTAGAACCCACGCAATTTGGTTTTGAGAAAGGTAGACCATGCCTGCTCAACCTGGTTGACTTCTTTGAGTTAGTCACCAGAGCTGTGGATGAGGGCAAGGCAGTTCATACAGCCTACCTTGATCTGGCCAAGGCCTTTGATACCATTCCCCACTCAGGAATTATTGATAAACTCACCAAACTAGACATCAACCCCTATATCACTAGGTGGGTTGCAAATTGTCTCACAGATAGAACCCACAGTGTGAAAGTAGCGGACTCCAAGTCGGGCTGACGATCAGTCACAACTGGAGTCCCACAGGGATCAGTCCTAGGCCCTCTCCTGTTTGGCATCTACTTCTCAGAAGTCCAGGCTAACACGGAGGGACTCTGGCTGACCAAGTTCACAGATGGCTGCAAGCTGGGAGCCATTATTAATCCCCCAAGTGATGCAGACATCCTACAGAAAGGCCTTACTGAGACCAATGACTGGTGTCAAAACCATGGTCTTAAGCTTAATGCCAAAAAATGCGTGGACATCCCCTTTGGGAAAAACTCTGTTCCCACTAATTACCACATTGATGAGAGCTTACTGAATACTGAAGGAGTTATAAGAGATCTGGGGACACAGGTTGACAGCAACCTCTCCTTCGACCACCACATTGCTACTGTGGTCAGAATGTCCTTCTATGTGGCACATCTCATTACCAAGGGTTTTGCATCCAGGAAGAAAGAGGTCATCATCTCTCTCTCTATACTCTTCCCTTATTAAGCAAATCATTGAGTATAATGCCCCATTTGGCATGTACCTCACTAGACACATGCAACAGCTGGAAAGGCCACAAAAGTACCTCATGAAGAGGATCCTAGGCCTTAAACACATGTCCTACATGGACAGACTCAAAAAAACTCCAGCTATACTCTGTCTCATATCATCTGCTAAGAGGTGATCTCTGCTTGACTTACAAAGCCATGTCTGACCCAGCTCTGTTAGAAATGCTACATCTAAAGAAATCCCAATCCCTCCACACCACATGCTCCAGAGACCTCAACCTCATTACCACATTTAACAGAACATGCTGGAGGGACAGGTTCATAACCCAGAGACTGCCCATGCTATGGAATAGACTTACCATACATGTCAAGCAGAGCAACTCGCTGACCCTCTTCAAGAGAAATCTTGATGAGTTGATAGGAAATAGAAAGTTCACCCTGGGGTCACTCCAGTGGCTCTACTTGATACAGGCACTGGGAATTAACGTTGAGCGGCACAATGCCAGGGCACTTCTATGGGCTAGGCTTGTAAAGGCTCCAGGGCCATTAGCCTAGTACACACCTATGAACACTGACATAGCCAGAACATGTTTCTTACTGCCATCCCTCCTCTATGCTGCCCCAATCTTCAGTAACCTTCAAGCCTCACAACTGTCTAGACTTGTGCAATGTTATAATAAAATCGCCATATTTGCAGTAAATTATAACAATAGAAAGAATTATACTGATTATAACTATCATATTACAAAGCTCTTTATCAGCTAACTAAAATACATGGTCTTCTCTATAAGTCAGCAAATTGCCCAGCCCTTAACGTAATACAAGTCTACTACCTGAACAAAATGTCATGTTCTAGAGAAAAATCACGAATCGCAATAACCAAATCATCTAATACTTTGGGTGGCTCTCTATATTCAAATTGTGTAGCTAAGCATACCTCGCAACATCTTAGAGCAAGAAATATGGACAAAGCCATAAATAATGGGGGGACAAAGACACAAAAATAGGGACAATTTTTAAGTATTGCTCTTACAAACCTCAAAAGTTGATACAATAACAGGGTTTGAAGTCTGAAATTCAAACATCCGTCACTATTTTCGGACATCAGACCTCAATGATTTGCAAATGATTTGCCAGAAAAACAAAAATTTTATGATGAACAGCCCAATGATATGAGACAAAAAGCTGGAAATTCTGCGAAAATCTGGACAGGTGAGAGGCATGTAGCTAAGTTATAGAACCACATCCCACTACCACTAAAATCAAATCTGAATGCAACTTCATTTAAAACACAAACTGCACCTATCAGATCAATGGATCTGTTCCTGAATATCTTCAAGATAAATGCCACTGTTATCTTCAGCTTGCTGTATTGTCATATCATTTCTCTTCTTTGCAAATCCTATGCTGTACAACTAATCTTTACTAATACTTGAATAGTTTTACTAGCATCTCCTAGCCTTATACATTATTTTGAAACAATGTTCACCCCACACCTTTATACTTGTAATATAACCTCATGATAGCCGTGTATATAATTACCTATGGTCCTGCTTTATACCCCACCTCTTAACTACAATATTAATATTTTCTGCTGTACCTATCCTTTTCTCACTTTGATTTCATTGACTTTCTAAACACCTAGCACATGATATATTATCTAACAAACCCAATAATACACCTCTTCAAATGTTCAGTGTTTAACATCAGATGTAATAACTGTCTTTATTTCATATGAATGTAATCTAATAAGCAAATGACTGTGAATCTGTTAATGTATATTACTTAATGTTTGTTCACATATATTATTTTTTCTTCACTAAATATTTTTTTTTATTATTTCAAATAAGATGTCTTAAACATTACATGAAATAAAGATAAATAACATATTTATAATTCTAAAACATTACTAACTTCAAACCATTATATAACTATTTACATTGGTGTCTATGCAAATAACATTGAAATTCTATATTATATAAAGTTAGAAACATAAGATGATATATCTTCTTCGATATTTTCAAGTATTTCCAGTACTTTCATCCAAGAGTAATAGTAAGAAGTAGATCTTTTAGTTCTGTTCTTCACTGTTAATATTTCCATGTGAGCAACTGTTGTTGTTAAAGTCTCAAATTCCTTGAGCGTGGTGAAGCCTCATTTTTCCAGTGTATAGTTATGATTTTACGTGAAATTGCCAATAGTGACCATAGGATTTTAGTGTCTTTTTTGGTACACAGTTTGGAATAGGAGAGTTGAATAAAATTAAAGACTTTGTTAATTGAAAATTATCATTATAAACAGTCTGAAAAAATAATTAATGGATTTCCAGTACATATTGAGACATATACATTCATAAAAACATGCTGCCAATCTGCTTTTATCTTGGTATGGCATCTCCAACATTGATCTTTAATAGAATACATTTTGGCTAACCTATGTGGTGTATAGAAACTTCTGTGTAGATATCTCCAAGTGAATAATTGCCAGTATTTTGATAATGTAGAAAATTTGGAAGATTTTAGAATATTACTTTTTCTTCTTCAACTGGAGGATGGTTGTTTATTAAAGTATAATAATCCCAGTATGATTTTTCATGATAGTTTTTGTTTTTTAACAATTTTATAGATATTAGACAAATAACCTGTACCCTGATAAGGCTGTTTTGTGATAAGAATAAGGTATTCAATGAGTTTTGGAGTTTCATGTCTAACTGAAGGTTGCATTTGTTCTATTTTATTTATAAGAAAATGCCTTAGATTTTGTAAAACAGCCAATTGTCTTTATTTATATTATAATTATAAATTATCTGTTCCTTTGTTAGAATTTTCCCTTTCTCTATAAGTTGATGCCAAAAGAGTAATGTTTCTTCTTTAAGTATATTTATTTTAGATATTTGGAATGTATCTAGAATATTTGGTGTAAAAGCTATAGGAAAATAAGAAAAATCCAAGAATTAATATTTGGTATTTTGTTTATATATGTTCTGAACACTGAAAGTGTAGAACTTACATAGTTTGATGGCAATTTATTAATATTATTCCTTTTCCTAAAAATAATCTTTTAACATCCATATAAGGGGTGATGGTATTACTGTTAAGTTGTCTTGTATGTGATTATAATTGATTTCTATGTAAATCTGCTCATGGGCTTGTTTCCATATAGGTGTGTATGAATTATTTAACCATAGTGTTATGTTTTTAATAACAGATGAGGTAATATATAAATCAATATCCGTAAATTAATTCCACCATCTTCCCAATCTGGCAAATGTTTATTTAAGGCTATCACGGGTTTATTTGGAAACCATAGAAAATTTAAAATTAGTTTATTGTATCTTTGAATAATATATTTGGGAGGTGGCAATGAAAAATTTTGTATTAAGTATAATATTTTGGGAAATATGATTATTTTAATAAGATATAATCTGTCTGCTGTTGAAAAGATATATTTATTCCAGTAACCAATTGTTTGTTCTATTTTGTCTAGTATTTTATTATAGTTAAATATTAGAGAATCTGTTAATTCATTGAGTAGATTTATTCCCAGATATAATAATTTACTTTCTGTTACTATATATTTGGAAAATCTTTTGTTTATATTATTTTTTTTACAATTACAGGGCATAATTTTAGTTTTGTTTTCATTAAATTTTAAGCCTGAAATATTTTGAAATTTATTCATGGAGTTAAATAGAGCATTCGAAGACTCATTTGCATCTGAGAGAGTTAATAGTATGTCATCAGCAAAGAGTTGGATTTTAAGGTTTAACATTTTATTAATACAAATGCCCTTTATGTTATTGTTTGATCTGTTTTGATTTGCAAAGGGTTCTATGAGTAATGCAAATAACAATGGTGATAAAGGGCAACCTTGTTTAGTTCCCTTTTTTATTGTTATAGGGCCTGATCTATATGATCCCAGTTTAACATATGCAGTAGATTTTTCATATAGTATTTGGATAAGATTATTAAAATTAGAAGGAAAGTTATATTCTTTTAAAACTAGTGAAAGAAAGTTCCAGTTAACTGAATCAAAAGCTTTATTAATATCTAATGAGATTACATTTAAATTTAGGACTTTATGTTTGCTATAATCTATTAATGTTAGTATTCTTTTAATATTATCTGAAGTATTTCTTCCTTTAATAAAACCTGTTTGATCTTTGTGAATTAAGAAAGGAAGAAAGTGTTTGATCCTATCTGTATATAGCCATAAACATCTTGTAGTCTATACTGAGTAATGATATTGGCCTATATGAGGAACACTGTTTCTCATCTTTATCTGGTTTGATAATTGGGGATATCAATGAATATTTCCAAGAGGGTGGTATATTCAAATCTTTATTGGCTATATCATATACTTTTAATAATAAAGATATGGCTTGATTGGGTATTAATTTATACATTTCTGGTAGCATATTGTCTGGGCCAGGTGCTTTATTTGTCTTGAGCTTTTTAATTTGTGATTTTAATTCTGTCATATTGATTGGTTTGTTTATAATGTCTATTTGTTCTTGTGATAATTTAATATGAATATTGTTTTCTAAGTATTTTTTATATCCTTAGTAGGTGTATCTTGAGTATTTATGGAATTATCAATGTTAAATTGGAGTCTGAATGCTTCTAAAATATCATTTAGTTCTGTAACTCTTTTGTTAGTATTGGGAATAAATATTTCTTTTATTTGCTTAGATTTAATTATTTTTTTTGTTCTATTAGTTAAGTATCTCAGGTGTGCTGAATTAGTAGAGTATGAGTTTATTTTTATCTTTTCTAAGTTAATCATAATCTTATGGTGTAGCAATTCTGTATACTTCTTATTGATTTGTGTAAGTTCTTGAACTTGAGTAGCATTACCCTTTTGTATTTCCAGTTTCAATTTATCTGCTTTGTTTTGTAAGTCTAGCATATCTTTATTCCATAACTTCCTTTTATTTATGTACCAGGATAATATCTTCCCATATGTAACTGCTTTTAATGAATCCCAGACATATATTTCTGAAATATCTTCTGTGTAATTTATTTCTAGAAAGTTTTTGATTGTTTCTTCATAAAATTCTTTGAAATCTCTCAATTTTGTGATGTAGGAAGGTATCCTAGTAATGGGATTTGAATAAAATGGTGTAAGCTCTATCTCAAAGACTATGGCATTATGATCAGATAAAGGACAATTTATAATTTTGACTTTGTCAATTTTTGTTATTAGGTCATTGGCAACATATATTCTATCAATTCTAGAGTTAGTTTTATATCTATGAGAATAAAATGTGAAGATTAGTGAGTCTGGTTCTGCAAATTCATTTATATCTTTTAAATACAATGTATCTATAAATTTTGATAGTGCTTTAGAGATGGGTTGTTTTCTTCTTTTGGATTTAGAATCTGTATCTTTTTCATTCATTATACAGTTGAAGTCTCCTGCCAATATCAGGCTACCCTTAGTTAAATGAATTATCTCTTCAAAATGCTGTTTAACTGTTTTTAATCCTAGTCCTGGGATCCAATATAGATTTACTATTTAACTCTATTGAAACTAGACAAAACATACCTGATGTATCTTGATGAGTAGTAATTATTTTAGGTGTTATAGTTGAGTTGCGAAGTAGTATAGCTACTCCTCTTTTTTTTGTTTTGTATTGAGAGTTTATTAGTACTGTGTAATTATTAATATTTAAGTTGTTTATATAATTGATATTACTTAAGTTATGTATTTACTGAATTCTTATATTAAGCAGATAAGTAGATACCAGTAAGCATTACATCAGATGGACGTGAGAGTAACAACATTAATGTACTGTTTATTTAATGTGTAGCTTTTATTTTTCTTTGGGTCCAGTTGTTTTGTATATACATTGTATTATCTGGGAGTCACAACACATTATTATATATTTTACTACTTGAAACAAACATAACTCTGGGAATTGTCTTTGTGTGCATGTGTTACAAATGGGAGGCTCAAACTACTTCTCAGAATTTCTTCTGCTGAGATGCAGAGTACAACAATCATTTGATTATCTGCTAATTGCCCTATCAGATGGATTGCTTTCACAATGAAAAAGGTCAACAATGACAAAAAAGCTTGCCTGCAAATGTAGTTTACAGATGAAACTGTTGTATGGAAAACCCTGATTCAAAACTACCTTATGATTTGTTGGCTGATTACTTGTTAACATAAGCACTGATTGGGGAGTATAGCAACCCCTGTAAATCTACGTATGCACCTGGCAGTATGTAATTTTAAGAGGGTTCTCACTGTTTGATGCTTATGTACAACTTTTGTCTAAAGTAAGTTCTTAAGCTCAAGGCAGATTTATTTGATATTGTTAGTATATAGTGGTTATATTTTGTATCATGTTATCTCTTCTGTTTTCAGTTGGTAGTGCCCCACGATCCTGTTGGGAGTTGGTGGAGTTACACTTATATATGCACATGTTATGCAAATTAACACCCACATTTTTGGCCAGCTGTACCTATTTTTCATCAGCCTTTGTCAAGATGTTTGATGTCTGCATGTTGAGGTATGTGCAGACATCACTCAGTTAGTTGGCAAATGATGGGGTAACCTTGTGTAATTTTGAATAAAGAATGTAAAGTATGTCACAGCATTTGTTGTATCACACAAGCCCTAGATTGCAGGTGGCAGCTTTAGCAATAGAATTATGCCTGTACAAAATAATTTGTCGAGTAATGTCTGTTTAATGCTGGTTTCCTTCACACTAGTTCAGCTCAGAGAGGTTTAATTGAATATCAGTACATCTTATATGCTCTGTGATCTATGTGATATAGCTAAGCTAAGCCTTCTTAACATCTGAGCTACAGATGTTCTGCTGTCTATCTTGGAGCTTCTGTAAAAAAATACAAGTAATATAACACATGGATTCACTGGAGATGTGGACACTACATCAGGGAGAAATAATCTATCACCTCCAGGTTCTTGTCAAACTGGTAACTCATTAGTACCTAAGTGATTTGGAATATCACAGCCTATACTCATTCTTACATTCCAAAGCATTCCCTGGGAAATCAACTTAAAAGCATAATACAGACTAATCCACATATGTTAAGAAAAGTAAAAGCTATTTCAATGGTACAGCAAAAATGTTATCAGCAAAAAGTCTTTGCATTGAAAATAGTGCAGTCACAGTCTTTATGTCTATACAATAATACATCATTATCCATACAAACTTAGAATGGTATCTTTCTCTAATGTTTCATAAACAAATTGTCATATCTTGGAAACTGTACAACGTACATGTAGTTGGTCGACTTAAATTGGTTAGCCAGATATAAGCTGTCACATAACAGCAAGCAGTTCCTTTCTATGTGCATGCTTACTTAGGTATTTACAGAAATAAACAATACAAATAACCATGAAAATCTCTCAAAATGTGCAATATAGCGTGCAAATATCAATCACAGTTTTCTTTAAAATCATCTAAGGTTTCATCTAATGTCATCTAATAGTTTGCAAGCTACCCATTTTTAGAGATATTAAATAAACATGGAATATTTCATATTTTCATAATTACGTGTAAATAACTACCAATATCTCCAGTATAGCGTACTGTAATTGCACATTGGCAATGTACTTTTCCTTTTCCTACCAAGGCATTTCACTCTATGCATGTCAATAACATGTAGGTCTGTCAGTTATCAAAATATGAATGCAAACATGAAATATGAATAATATAGGGGCAATCAATGGTCAGTTTCTCCACTGCCAAACATCTGAGATGAGCAATCATGGTATAATTTTGTTAATTGCACCTTGTACTTTCTAATACTGCCTATTATTAACTGGTGACTCACTTTATTAAGGTAGACAGACTCAAAAAAAATTGAATACCATACAGAGCTATGGGTGTTAATTAAAAAAACATACAAGGTGTTATAAGCTTGAATGAGTTAATAGGATCAAACTGTCTTTGTCACAGCAGAGTTTGTGACCCCACCACCATGTGTAGCACTGGCATCTGAGGTATGAGTTGAAAACATAGCACCTGAGATTTGGGAAGAATAGGACTGAATGGTTTATGGCCAGCTCTCCTATCTTTGAGGAAATAAGTGGATTCTCAGCTGCATTTGTGTCCACTGGTAAATCCAAAAGGTTAGCTCTGGGTACATGGAGTGCTTGTACAGCCTGCATGAAGATACACAATTGCAAGATGTTTCTGAGAACACAGCAGCATACCTATTGTTATGAGGACTGTTCTTCATTTTGAGTCTTAAAAATTGTGTTCTATGCTACTCCACAATTTTTTTTCATACATTCATTAAGATTTTTTAAACAAATACCCATGGTAAATAATACTGAATCATATTAATTCATCTAAAAATTTATTTTAAGCTTCATGGCTGAACTCATTATTAAGTAAGTGTTCCACATTTTGCCCATTTGCACCTAATTGTGAAAACAAGTGCTCTACATTATGGAACTAGAAGGATGAGACCTATGCACAGCAGTAGTAATGGACGACTCTTTATGGACACTGCTCATTCAACAGGTAGCGTTAGCCTGTAAAGTAGAAGCAAAGATAAAAAAAAAAATTCAGGTATGGGTTATGGCAAGCTGCTGTCAGACTTATGGATCCCAATACTCCAGTAAGTGCACTTAATGAAAGGCTACCCTCCATTAGAAAGTAGGGACCTTCCAATGGGTAATGTAGGCTGCTATACTGGGAAGTGTGGGGAATGGAATAGTTTACAGTGCACCAGGGCTGTGATGGTCAAATCTGATGTGGAAAATTATACTATTATATGAAACTATGAAACTATTATCATAGGATCATAGGAGGTTACTAGGCTAATGGCCATGGGGCCCTTACAAGCATAACCAAGAGTTTATCCCAAAAAGAAACCTTAGTCAGCACCTGTCACCCCTGTCAGTGAGGGACACAGGTGGAACCCCTGGGACAAATTTGTGGTTTCCCATCCACTCATTAAGGTTGCGCTTGAAGAGGATCAGAAAGGTATTCTGTTTGACATGGATGGGAAGTCTGTTACAGAGACGGGGCAGCCTCTGGGAGACAAACCTGTCTCTCCAGCTGGTTTTGTTGATGTTGCATATTAGATTCAGGCCTTTCAAGCAGGTAATGCACAAGGAGTTAGACTTATGGATATGGAGCATCTCTAGTAGGGCAGGGTCTGAGATTGCCTTGTAGGCGAGACACAGATCACCTCTGAGCAACCTGTATGATACCGAGTAGAGTGATAGTGATTTGAGCTTGTCCACATAGGACAGGTGTTGTAGGCCATGCATTCTCTTTGTGAGGTATTTTTGCATCCTTTCTAGTTGGTACAGATATTAGGTACATTCCAAATGGAACATTATACTCAATTATTGGTCTAATGAGGGAGGAGTATAGAAAGGTAATAACCTTCTTTTTTCTGGATGCAATCCCTTTACTTATGAGATAAACCATGTAAAAGGCTTTTCTGACCACTGCCGCTACATTATGGTCAAAAGTGAGATTGTTATCAACCTGAGTACTCAGGTCTCTCACCACAGGTTGTGTGTTTTAAGGGGTTGTCATTGATGTGGTCATCAGTAGGAGCCGTGTTTTTGCTGAATGGTACAATGATACATTTTTGTGCATTTAGCTTGAGGCCATGACTTTGGCAGCAGTCATTAGTTGCTGTGAGACCCTCTTGAAGTATGTTATCATTATTTGGGGAGTCAATGTCATCCACAAACGTGGTCAGCTACAGGCCTCCTTTTACCTTTGCCTGGACCTCCGAGAAGTAGATGCCAAACAGTAGGGGTCCCAGGACAGATCCCTGGGGAACTCCACTAGTGACACATCTGCTATCAGAGGAGGAGGCACCTATTTTGACTGTGAGGATATGTTCAAACAGAAATGCCACCAGAAAAAAAAGTACTTTATATGTGATACATCTTAATGCAGCATGCTGCCAAGAGCTCCTAATAAGCCTCCATTATGTATAAAATGAAAGAATTTCAGATCCAGTGAAGAGAAAATAAGTCAAATAAGTGAAGTAAGAGGATACAAAAAAAAGACAAGATAAACTAGTAAATTTAGATATGATATATCTGTATTATAAAATGGCTAAGTTTGGTAGCCTACAGCAAAAGTACAACTGTTTGTGTTCATGGAAACTTGTGCCACTTTAATAAATAAGCAAAATAGTCTCACAATCTATTTCAGATCTTTATTTTTCTTTTATTTTCTAAAGATATATTTTTTATTTTAATTATGTCTGTTGTCCAATGTGCTAGTAAGCTATAGAGCATTTGGGATGTGTACAGTACACTTCTTTTAAACACACACACACACACACACACACACACACCTTTAATACAGAAGACCAGAGGGGAAGTGTTTTACAGTCCCTAAACATTTACAAAAATCTATATTGTGCACACCTTCAAAGTCACTTACCGCACTTATAAATGGATGCATACCTTTTTATTTATGTTAAAGTTAAGTAGTGCAGATAAAATACATTTATTTTGACATGAAAACATCTTTCTATCAAAGGTAGAATATACTTTAGAAATAGTATTTATTTATTTGTCTTTGTTTACCGAGAAAGTCTGACTGGGTAACCCATTTTCAGCTGAGGTCCAGGAAGAAAAGCTCCATTTGCTTACATTGCATTATAAGTTCCAATCAAACACAGAGTAGTTACATTTATACACAAACAGTAGCTACATTTCTATTTACATTTATACATGAACAGTAGTTACATTTATACATATACTGTACATTCTAAGATTTTACAGAAGTGGGAGTTACTAAAGAGAAAGCAAGCACATGTAACTTAATGGATTGTACAGGCAGCAGTTATGTATAAAAATTGTTTAGTCATTTCAGTAAAAGGTTGAGAATATTATGTTTAAAAAAATTATCTGGATATTATTGTACAGTGAAAAAGTTTTAACCCTGTGATGAGCATGTACAGGACCAGAAATGGTTAAGATGTTGTTTAAGCAGTGGTTTAAAATTACTGAGTTTTTGGGAGAGTTTTATTTGCATGGGGGATACTATTCCAGAGTTTAGCAATGCATTGGTAGTAGGGGTCTCCTGCAACATTATTTGACTTGTTTGTAAGTAATAAGAATGTGTTACTATAGCAATAACCCACGCCTGGGTGTGGGTAATGCGGGATTTACCCACGGTTGGCGTGGTTTGGTCCCGAGGGACCAAACAAAGACAACCGTGGGTAAATCCCGCATTACCCACACCCAGAAGTGGGTTATTGCTATTATACTATGACATTATTTAAGAAAAGAAATAATTACTTTTCTTAAATAATGGCATTGTATAATGCCTCTTTGCTGCCCTTCCGCAGCTGTCTGGTATCCATGGCAGTTCTGATGTACTGCGCATGCCTGCGCAGTACATCAGAGCTGTGGCCAAAAGCAACGGAGAAAGCAAGATCTCCATTGCTTTTTACTGTTTCGCTATGTTAAATGGGTTTAACATAGCGAGACAGCTTTAAAATAAGCAACGGAGATGTCCGTTGCTTATTTTAAAGCTGTATCACTATGTTAAACCCATTTAACATAGCGAAACAGTAAAAAGCAATGGAGATTTTGCTTTCTCATGCGTTTTTAAACCTGTCTTGCTATGTTAAATGGGTTTAACATAGTGAGACAGCTTTAAAATAAGCAACAGAGCCGTTGCTTATTTTAAAGCTGTCTCGCTATGTTAAACCCATTTAACATAGTGAGACAGGTTTAAAAAAAAAGCAATGGAGAAAGCAAGATCTCCATTGCTTTTTACACACCGTGTCACTATGTTAAAGGAGTTTAACATAGCGAGACAGCTTTAAAAAAAGCAACGGAGATCTCCGTTGCTATTTTTAAACCTGTGTCGCTATGTTAAACTCTTTTAACATAGCAAGACAGTGTTTTAAAAGAGACTTATACTAACGGAAAAAGTCCGGGCGACCAGACCTTTTTCCATTAGTATAAGTTGATTTACAACGTGCACACTGGCCAATCAGCGTGCACGTTTTGGAATATTAATGGGGGGTCATGGTATAATAGAGCTGAATTCCCTTGCTGGACAGTAGGGTAGTAATAAGCTTTGTATCACAGGGCATTTTTCTGGATGAAGAATGAGTTTGTGTACTGTAGTCAGTTGTGAATATGTTAATAGTGCAGTTCAAGCCAGTTTAATTTATTTAAGCTAAGACAATGGTGGCTCCTATGAGGGAGACTGGTAAATACATTTTTAGTAAATTTATTTCTATCCAAATCTAAAATCTGACTGTTACTGCATTCACAATGTTATTCCAAAAAGTTTGCATTTGAGGTTTTACATTAGAACACCCAAAAATTACAAAAGTTACAAAACTACATTTGTCACATTTAATATGCCCGTATAACTAACTGTTTCCAGTATTTTTGCCCATATATTTTAAGCGCAGTTACTTTATAATCTCTTTCTCATGAACAAGCATGAAGATTTTCAACATTCTAAGGGTGATTTTACCCTATGAATGTGAAATCACCCTTTATGAAAGACTTGGACATGCCAGGGACAGCTCAGGATGAGGGGGTTTCCACAGCTGATATACTGACAAATATCTAAAATACTAAAGTCAGGGGTACTGAAGATAGTCTTGTAGAGGTGAACTGGTCTTCTGTTTTACATAGGATACTGAACTGAGCACATGTATAGTTCTTTGATACTATGATTTAGAAGTATTTTAAGCAGCAGAAATGAGATTCCTCTGCAGAGTAGCTGTGCTCAGTCACAGTGATATGGAGTGGAACATGGATATCTACTCTATCCTGTTTAGCTTGCTACCAATAGAAAATTCAGAAATGGGTGGAACTGTAGTGCTTGCCTCAGTTCCTGGTTAAACACTATATACTAAAGATGTGTTTTAGAGCAATGGATTATAATGGCTCTGCAGCTCTGGGTATTAAGTATAGATAAGTAGGAAGTGGGGGTGGTAGGTCTCCACTGATATGTTTACTTTTTTTAGGTAGATAAATAAAAGCACCAAGTGACATTTTTCTTTCATACAGACGAAACATCTGCTGGTTCCATGATGTGGGAAAAGTGGACATAATGAGCATTAGGTACATCCAGTTTGATACTTATAGAAAAATATTAATAAAGCAAGGAGGGATCATTCACAATACTGTGTATGCACTACAGAAACCCAGCATTCTGTACTACAGATAAGTACAGAGTTAATGCAGAGTTACATCTATGGCCAGTCTCTTGCTTAGAAAATAAAAGTATACTATTTATTTCTTTTTTAATTTAATTCTTCATTTGAAAAATCAGTGCACTATGAATAAAACATTATGTAAGCTCCAAAGTCACAGAAATGAAAAGGGAAGAGAAAGTGCAGCATTCAATATTTATACTTATAAATTATATTTATTAATTTACTTGTACACCTCATCAGTGTCTCAGGACTGTTTTATTACCTGTATTATCACAAATATTTTATGTATACAAAATAATGAATCTGTCTGGTTGGGTTTCCTCTCTCCTTTTTTTAAATTGCAATGTAGTTTACTCCTTCTTTCAAAATGTCTGCCTTTTCCCTGTTAACCATTCAAGTACTGCATTTTTAGTATCTCAGCTATTCCGGGAAGCATTTTGGCATTATAAAGTAATGTGATATGGGTAAACAGGGAGCTGTTGTGTGTTCATACTCTAACATTCTGCACTCACTATCAAGCTACATTATACAATCATAAAATGTAACTAAAAAAGAAGAATCATACCTTTTTAAAGTTCTTAGCATTAGATACATGTTATTTATTAAAACACATGCAGAAATGCAATTGCCTTCTGAGGCCTTCCACAGAAAAAAACAAAAAAAACAACAACAAATAAGGTAACAAACTACAACCATTCAAATCTGTGATAATTTCTTAGATCTAGGAATGTTATCTTGAGTAAGATAATGTCTATGGCAAGGTGGTATATGATGGTAGCTGGAACTGAAAAAGGCAGGTACCAGAATAACTTGGCCAAATCCACAGCCACATGACACATTACTACTAAATATTTCCTTGGTATGAGCAGTATGCCCAACCAATGGAGAAAAATGTAATGTATTTAAAAAGTCTTCTAAGCTGGTTGAAATTGGAAGGTATAGGTAGACTCATATTGCAGATATAATAGTCTTTCCAATTCCCAGTTTAGCAATTAATATCCAAGTTGCAATCTCATGGACTTTAAAAGTATTTCAAACCAGTGGTTCCCAAAGAAGGCACCTCCAAAAGTAATATAAAATATGTTTTAATAACAAAACAAATTTCAAATGTCTGTTAGATTCTTTGTTCAAGAAGACTACATCATCCCCTCGAACAGTATCCATGAATGAGCTTTACTGTAAAGGGTTCTATCAATTCACAAATAAATTTGCTTCTGTTGAACACCACTGCCTAAACAACATGGTAAAGTTTGTTGTTTTAAATCCTTTCATAGTTTCACTGACTATGATCAGACAATCTGCCACTCCTTCCTTGCCACATATAGTGCTGAGTCAAACCTCCAAGACGTATACCTTACTGTTTACCCAGAATGCTCTGAAAATCTTGTATACCACCTTGCTGTGATGTTAATCCATCCTGACATATGCGTATGGGATGTATGCATTACCAGCTACAAATCAAAAAATGCAGCAATAAGTGATAAGGCTGTGAACTTAGCTTAGAATACTCAGAGCTTTGTTATGGTTATACTAATCACTACACTACCAAGGCTTCAGAAATCTGCGCTTTTTATCTTTCTCTATTCAAAAATTTAAAAAAAAACTAAAAAAAAATGGTGGAATCATAGAATTAAAAATATATGTACACTAAAAAGGGAGTTACTAGGCTTTCAAAAAAACTCAGTTGCAAAAAGCAAACTACTCGTCAAATCTTCAGTCTCTAAGAACTCAGTCTGATCTCAAAAGTTGAGAGCAACAATGAAATATTATTTAACTATATCAGAAAAATTAAATGAAAAAATGTGGCAAGAACATGCTAACAAGAAATGAAGCAATTACCCAGGTGCAAGACATAGCAGAAGTACCTGCAAGAATTGTTTTGCAAACTTCACAAGAAAAAAGACATGTCATAGTGGCAGACACAAGCGGAAACATTCTCTATATAACCACAGATAGATAACTGCTGCCACAAATAAAATTAAAACCTCAGGTTCTATGAGAGCAGACAAAATAGCTGGTGACATCCTCTTGACTGCCAAAGAACAAATAACTGAAACTTAGGTAACACAAAAATGTAAGTATAAGGATACATCAGCCTAACCAATACTTTATATACAATCATGATAAAAGCCATAGTGGGACTTACCCAAAATGAGAGAGTACCTACTTTCAAATAAAGAACAATAGGGATTGTTAAAGGGAGATCATTACTTTTTGATTCTTATGACACTTATTGAATAGTTAACAGCAACACCTAATGATGGAGGGCAGTGTGTTTGCTTATTTTGACTTATACAAAATTCATAACTATTCCAAAGAAGGGAATTACTGACAAATTAAATACATTTAATGGCAATCTATACATAGTTCAATGGCTAAAACATTACTTAAGCACCAATGACACAGTAAGTTAGGGAGCTCTGTACTAGGGCCACTTCTTTTCAAATTATTTTTAGACTCAAAAGTGGAAAATGTGCTCTAGATAATCAGCTGTGTTAATAACTGTAAAGTGTGCACCATAACTAGTTTGGTAAAAGATCCTGTAGTTCTCTAATGTGGTCTAAGACAATAAATACATATTGCAGTAGTAATAATGGTATTCTTAATGCTACTAAACAATCTGGCCGAAGGACAAAATATATGGTTGCAAATTAAGCACCAGATCACGAAACCTAGTACTAAAAATAAATATAACTAATAAAACGAAGCATCACATATATTACACAACTCCTGCCAAGATTATGAAAGAACATTTCCTTACAACTAGAACTAGTCATTTATGCACTTCCTTCAAAAGTAAGCTTTCTCTCCTCTCTCTCTCTCTCCCTATATATATATATATATATATATATATATATATATATATATACATATATATATATATATATATATATATATATATATACGTATATAGCACAGATCCTTGTGTTGAGGCATAATAGTTTTCCAGCCTTGGGGGGTAAGATGTCTTCCTCCTATAAGGAAAAAGAATAGACCACAGGGAAAACTGGAAATTGTGAGTAACAAAGCTTATGGCTGAGAATCCTAAAAAATCAGGAAAAAGAACCATGCACTGTAGGCAAGCTTAGCTAATTAACTAACAATGATCTCTATGTTAAAGCAGATAAATACTGCATGATGTGTAAATTGGATTTAGATCTGACAAAGCTCGTTAGGGGCAAAAGTGGTCATCTATTTGTTTTTCAATAAAAAAGTTTTTATTTCTAAACAAGTTATAATTTCTTGATTACTCTGAAGTCTCAAATGAGCTTGTCTACAGTGCGTGGTTCTTTTTTCCTGATCTTTTAGCATTCTCAGCCAACAGCTTTCATTGCTGACAAGTGCCAGTTTTACCTGTGGTCTACTGTATGTATGTATGAATGTATGCATGTATACATGTGTGGAATAGAAAATATCAATGGGAGTTAAGGCCATCAGACCTCCTGAAGGACAGTAGGGTGTAAGCTTGACGAATGCACCTATAACTGTACACCATATTCCAGGGATGTCACTAAATTGTCAAGCACATGGTACTGGGCTTTAAACAACTTATGTCCCCAAGTCACATTTATAACACAAAATACTTCAAGATCACCAAGTTAACATAAAGGAAGGTAGCTCTTGTATTACAAAAGGAGAGTATTCCATGAAGGGCACTTACCCTACAAGATTATCTTCCTTCATAAATTACAATGCCCATAACAAAAAAGCAAACTATCTCTAAGACCAGCAGTTCTAAAGGTGAAATAATAATACCTTTTATTTTATTTTTAGTCCATTTTCAGCAGAGGCCTGTGGAGAAAAGCTCCAAAGTATTACAAAACATTTTAACAATAATAATTTTACAATCTTTAAAATACTACAAAACAACTACAGTTTAAATAATTATACCAAATCAGACATAATATGAAAACATTGATTAAGAACAGATACAAGTTATATGACAATGATTTAATATTTAGAGAACATTTAACCAGTTTATAGAGAAACTAAAGGTAATTTAGTACAAAAGAAATAGGAATTGCAATATGAAGTGAAAAAAAAAGCAGGGTTATGGTGTATTTAGAGAGAAAGCCAGGGGAGGGAAACTGATAGAAGTAAGGAAGTGAATGAAGAAGGGAGAGTAAGGAGGTGTAAGATATGAACAGGTATTTGTTCACATTTAGGGATATAGTTTATCCTGGTGTTGAGCAAGAACAGAGTCAGCTTTTGGCTAGGAAATCTTTCAGAATGGTTTTGAAGGATGGGTAGGAGGGTACTGACCTCATTTATACAGGTAAGGAGTTCCAGGCCTTGTCAACATGGTACAAGTACGGGTACAGACAATGCCCAGCAGATATGATATGTTTATGGCCACAAAGGAGGTTTTGGTCATTGGATCATAATGACTGACTGGGAACATAGTTGTATAGAATGTTATTTATTACTAAACAAGCAGATGAATTCTGGATAATTTTATAGCTGATAAGAAGCTGTGTATATGTTAGTTGATGGAGTAGTTCTAACCAATTTTGGTTGTTTAGTGTTATAAAGTGGTGGGTTCTGAAAGGGGGATTTTTTGCTGTAAATGTATTACCTTTGTTATAGCATTTTTCAAGTTTTGATTTTGTTACTCAATGAAAGTTAGTAATGATGGGAGTACCATAAAGAAATATGGGGAAGAGATAAGTAGTGACAAGTGTTGCTTTAGCTGCATTGGTGAGAAAGTTTTTGGCTCTATAAAGCATCCCTAGTTTTCAGTGAGTTTTTCTTATGTAATTTTGTATATCCAGGTCAAATTTAAGATCATCATCCTTAATATTTTGCTGTGAGAAGTGACTTTGATGGTTGTATTAACAAGGGAGAAGACTTTACATTTTGTTTTTCCAAGAGAGATGTATTTGGGAAAAAAGTAGTGTTTATTATTTACTTATTATTTGCATTTCATTACCGGGAAAGTCTGACTGGGCAGATACCCGTTTTCAGAGGAGGCCCAGGCAGAAAAGCTCCATATACAATAAAATGACTATAACTACATTACAGAAAATATAGTTCCATCGAGAGACGTTCCCACATACAATAAAAAAAGAGTAAAATGACTGTACATACATTACAATAAATAGAGTTAACTTGAGAACAGCTCCCACATACAATAAAGACAGTCTACATACATTACAGCAGATAGAGTTACATCTTACATCAGTGTTGAACATTATTTGGTTACATAATAAGCGAATAAGTTTGAACAGTATTTACAAAAAATAGTAGATGTTCTTTTGGGAGAATAATACAGATGAATAGATACTTGTGCCAGATAGAGAGGGGATGGGAGATAAGATTATCCTGGCCCATTGCACGTGCAGAGCTGGGTGTTTGTAAATTGAGATTTGAGCAACTTTTTAAAGTTGGAGGTATTTCCTACTGATCTAATAGAGATGGGTAGTGCATTCCACATTTATTGCTACATGACTGGAGTATAGTGAGTCCCCTGCAGTATTTCTGGTTTTAGTAACTGTAAGTAGGGTTTTATTGGTAGAATGAAGTGAGCAGTTATTCGTATAGGGTGTTATTATATTTTGAATGGCTGGCATCTTGTGAGGGTCGTGAACTATTTTGTGAGCCAATGTCAGTTGGTTTTGAGCAAGTCTGTGGGGAAGTTCTAACCAGGAGAGTTCTTTTAGTGAGAGACAATGGTGAGTCCTATATTTTGAGTCAATTGCAAATTTTGTTACTTTGCTATAACATGATTCAAGCTTTTCTAGATCTATTTTCCTTAGGTTAGTGAGTTTAGGAGAGGCATAGAGGAGGGTGGAGAGGAGATGGGTTTGAGCAATGGATATCCTAGTACTATCAGTTAGGAATTGTTTACTTCTTTAGAGGGATCATAGTTTTTTGTGTACCTTTTTGACCATTTGTGCTATATGTTGATCAAATCTCATATTGTTATCAATTACTACTCCCAGAAGTTTAGATTGTGTCAGGTGTAATTATTATGTTATCAGAAGCAGTGATGGTAAAGGTGGGAGGGGGGGTCGGAGGCTCTAGTAGGTTGGATGATCATAAGTTGGTCTTATTAGGATTTAAAATGAGTTGAGTGTCAAAGAGACAAGTTTTGGTAGTGGTAAAGGACCTTTGCGTAGTGTCTTGGAGCTGTTGTATGTTGGGGGCAGTGCGTATAAGTGCTGAATTGTCTTTGTATCGGATTAAGGTGTCTGTAGAACTAACTGTGCTAAGGTTAATGGTGAATAAACTGAATAGAAGGGGGCCTAATATGGATCCTTGCAGTACACCTAATGTGACAGGGAGGAGGGGAGAAAGCTCTTGTAACCATTTCACAGTTAGTTGACAGCCTAAGTAACTTTGAAACCAGACAATAGTTTGGGATGAAGGCTTTAGACATATCTAGGAAGACTGTTGAGACAATGTTACCTGTGTTTCTGTGGTGATTGATGGTATCAGTCAATTTCAAGAGGGCGGTTTGTTGCGCAATGATTGGGTCTAAATCCATGCTGAGATATAGTTAGTAGGCTGTTAGATTATAAGGTGCTGGCGAAGTTGTAAGTGAATACATTTTTCTAGAATTTTAGATAGTAAGGGTAGAATGGCTATGGGCTGATAATCTGCAAATTCAGTTGAGGTTCTCCCTTTGTTTAGGGGGATTATATATGAAATTTTCAAAATCTGTGGTACATATTGTTCAGAAATAGAACTGTTGATTAGAATGGAAACAGGGTAAGCAATTGCATCTGCTGCTGTTTTGAGAAAGTTGGCTGGTAGTTTGTCGGCTGCAATTGTTGTGGGCTTTAGTTTTTTAAATAGTTTTTGGATAGTAGAAATAGGGATGGGTTGTAAGGAGAACATATTATTGTTGTTGCTGGTTGTAGTGGGTTTAAAGGATTGACAGGGGGAGGTGTTTTTTGAGAGTTTTAGAATACTTTCAGTAAAGAATTTATTGAATTGTTCTGCACTGCTACTAAGATTATTAGGGGTGGAGGGGGTGGGGTTGCTGTTTGTCCTGGTTTAAGTAATTTGTTAATTGATTACCAACATTTTTGAGGGCTGTTTGATGTTTTTGTTGCAGGGTGGTGCAATGATTTCTTTTATCTTGTTTTATTTTGGTTTTTACTTTGTTCCTAAGTTGTTGAAATTCAAGGCAGTTTGAGTGAGATTTGTTAATGAACCATAGGTTCCAAGCTTTGTCTCTTAGTTTTAGGAGGGTTTTTGTTTCTTTACAGAGCCATAGAGTATAATTTGTTTTGGTCCGAATTTGCCTAGTTGGGGCGATGTTATTAAGAATTCTAAGGAATATTTAGTCGAAGTATTCCACAGCTGAATCTAGGGGCAGGTTCTTAAGGGGAGTCCATTTACATAGTTTAAGGTTTAATATAAGTGTATGGAATTGAAGTTTTTCATGTTGCAGATTTGGAGGTACTTGGGTTGTTTGGGTGGATTTAGATGTTTCCTGATTAGGTAGGTTGGTATATGATCACTAAGGCTGTCAGGCAGACAGCCAAAGTGTAGGGATTGTGAAGGTTTGTTAGTAAGTATCCAGTCTAGGAGAGTATTCTTTTTTGATCTTTTGTCTATTCTGGTGGGGTTTTGGATTATTTTTGAGAAGCCGTAGAGGTTAATATGGTTACTCTGTGTCTGGGAATTGCATGAGTACCAATCTATACTAAAGTCCCCCATGATGAGGGTTTCTTGAAAAATGGTTTTCAATATCAGCTAAGGATGTTCTGTAGGGTGGTGAGGTTATTACTTGGTGGAATATAGCACGCTATGATTATTTGGTGTTTGTTAGCATTAATTTGAAGTTTGGATATAAGTATTTCTGCGTTGTCAGAGTTTGGTGGAGATATATTTACTGGTTGCAATATGAGAATATTTTTGTAGAGTATAGCTACTCCTCATCCTGTTTTACCTATCATTTCAGCCCTATGAATATTGTAGCCTGGGGGATGATCTCATTGTCTTCTATGTGTGGTTTGAGCCATGTTTCAGTTAGGATGGCAATATCTGGGGTGTAGAGTGAGAGAGTGGCATGTAGTTCATTAACCTTGTTGACTATACTTCTAAGATTTAGGTTAATAAATAGTAGGTCAGATGTTGAGTGAGAATGGTTGGGTGTAAGCTGGAATGGGGGGGGTATGTTTCTGTGTGTGGAAGGAAATATTTGAAGGGCCAAGGTTAGGATGTATATCGTCACTTAGCATTAGTTTGGAAGCTATTTTAAGTAGGGTGCTTAGGTATTTCAGAGTTTGTTTATGGTATCTAAGGGAGATGTTAGTAACTATGTTATATTTAGATATCCTATAAGTCTTTTGTACATTGTTGGTGGTATTATAGATAGAGGGAAATATGTTTGTATATTGGATTGTATTTTTGTTTTGTGAAAAGTGATGTTGCCTTATGGTTGGGTAATGGGGATGAAATGAGAGAGTGGCAAGAAGTGAGGTGTGTTCCTATGTAGAGTATTATGAGTATTGTAATGTGTAGTGAAATGGTGTTATTTTTGCTGAAAAGGGATTCCATTTTGTATATAGGAGATTGCTGTGTCTGCAGAGCTATACTTAAAAGTACAATATAGGAAGAGGTATCTAGTTCAAGGTTATAAGGAAATTAATGATACTCTTTTTACAGGGAAGATAGGAATTGATCTAGAAAATCTGAAGGGTATTGTAGGGAGAGGAAGGAATTGATATGGAAAAGCTGAAGGGTATTGTAGGGAGAGAGGTAAAATTTTGGATTGGGAAGGTGATTGGAGTACTAAATTTAAGGTTAATTGGGATATACTATGTCTGAGGTTAATTGAGATGTCCTGTTGATTGGTTGGGTTTTACAAGGTGGGAGTGGTCTGCTAGGGTTGAATGTAAGTGAAGGGGGTGGGTGGGAATGGGAGTAGGGTAGGGGAGCAGAGTGAGCCTGAGTGAAGCAAGGGCAAGTGGAGCGGGTAGAGCCAGGTTTCTGCGAATGACCTCCTATGTGAAAAACAATCTATAAAGTGGCTAAACAGGTAAGTAATTGCACTGGGCTCACACTAAGGCAGGAAATTTAAAAACAGACACACAGATCAGAAGACAAAAATTAAATGTGTGTGGGTAAACTTTGTTTTATTTTCTGTTTTGGTACCTCTTTTACATCCCCAACACAACGTCCACTAGTGTGGCACTGGCTAGGCAATATTTGCAGTAGGGAGACCTAAGCTCTTCAGTTAGCTTATAAGCAGACACATTGCTTGCAATTTAAACAGACAGATTGCCTGGAATAATGATTTGGAAGACTCAGTTTCCAGACAGAAAAGTAGAACACATAATGGAGTACATACATGCAATTCATTGTTGTTTGCCACTGTGTGGTGATCTTTACATTTATTTAAACAGTAAGCCATGCAGTAACGGGTTAGAAATGGCTTTGGGATTTAGGGTCTGTTTTCAATGCATTTCCCTTGTTGTTTGCTATTGTGTGGTGATCTTTACATTTATTTAAACAGCAAAGCATGCAGTGAATGGGCTAGAAATAGCTCCGTGATTCAGGGACTATTTTTACTTAAAAAAGGGAGTGAAGAGACAGAAATTGTGGGATAATAATGGTGGAGTAAAAAAGTAATAGCAGAAAACTGCAGCAGTATATCATAAGTTCTGTACATGTTTTAGATTACTATTATACAACATTGCAAAGAATCAAACATTCCATTCCAGGTTCCACTTATCACAATCAATACCACAGTTGCCATTTAGCTTGGCTACTTAATCTTAACATTGAAACCGCAACATCTATTATTCAGCAACTTAAACAGGACATATGTGGAAAGACAGAGGAAAAAAACATAGATAAATGGTTCTAAGTGGTCCCAGTTTATGCCACTACTTGTTTAGTGAGGCACTCAGGTAATATTACAGTCAGAGATATGCCATATTCATTTCATTAAGGTTTGCTAGATTGAGTAAAAGCTTCTAACTAGTGCAAATGTATCACTTCTAAGAATAGTACATTGGGTAATGTAGAGGCTTAAAGCTAAAATCCTTAGTTTAGCATATGTTAAAATACAAAGAAACAGAAAAAAATGTCTAAGCACTCACTGTTGCGATGCTCCTCACCAAGATATTCAAGCAGGTAAAGTGGGAATACAAAGATGGCAGCAGGGGGTTTTAATAACTATGATGGACTGACACCAAATAATGTGGGAGGGAGGTATTAGAACACAGCAGAAGACCAATGAGGTTACTGTAATAGAGCCAGGTTTCTGCAAAAGAACTCCTGTGTGAAAAACAATCTATAAACTGGCTAAACAGGTAAGTAACTGCACTGAGCTCACACTAAGGGAAGAAAGTTAAAAACGGAGCAAAAGAATAAAATGTGTGTGGGTAAACTTTGTTTTACTTTCTGTTTCAGTATCTCGCTTACATCTCCAGCAGAGTATTCACCATGTGGCACTAGCTAGGCGATATTTACAGTAGGGAGATCTAAGCTCTTTAGTTATCTTCTAAGCCGACAAATTCCCTGCAATTCAAACAGCCAGATCACTAAGAATAATGATTTGGAAGACTCAGTTTCCAGTTAGAAAAGTAGAACATATAATGGAGCACATACATGCAATTCCATTGTTGTTTGCAGTTCGGTGGTGAGTTTTACAATTATTTAAACAGTGAACTATGCAGTGAAGAGGCTAGAAATGGCTCTGGGATTCAGCGGCTGTTTTTAATGCAATTCCATTATTGTTTGCCATTGTGTGGTTATCTTTACATGTATTTAAACAGCAAACCATGCAGTGAAGAGGCTACAAATGGCTCTGGGATTCAGGAGATATTTTTATTTCAGTTCTGTTGTTGTTTGCCATTGTGTGGTGATCTTTACATTTATTTGAACAGCAAGCCATACTGTGAAGGGGCTAGAAATGGCTCCAGATTTCAGGGGCTGTTTTTAATGCAGTTCTGTTGTTATTTGCCATTGTGGCGATCACTACATTTATTTAAACAGTGAACCATGCAGTGAAGAGGCTAGAAATGGCTCCAGGATTCAGGGGCTGTTTTGAATGCAATTCTGTTGTTGTTTGCCATTGTGGTGAGCTTTACATTTTTTAAACAGTGAACCATGCAGTGAAGGGGCTAAATATGGCTCCAGGATTCAGGGGTTGTTTCCAATGCCATTTCATTGTTGTTTGCCATTGTGTGGTGATCTTTACATTTATTTAAACAGTGAACCATGCAGTGAAGGGGATAGAAACATCTCCAGGATTCAGGAGCTATTTTTATGTTGAGATACTCTATGCTGAGGGTTTCAAGCAGATAAAGTGGGTTAGTAAATTATTTTATTTATTTTTTTTAGGGTTGAGCATGTGTTGTGAGTTACAAAGCCATATTTCAGTGGCTGTTAAAGTTTCCTGAGTAATTTTTTGGAGTGTGCCATGTTGTCAGATGAGCACAAGAGTGTGGAGTCATCTGCATACTGTTTTAGAGAGGCTTGTTGTGTTGATGCGTGGAGGGTGTTGGTGAGAATGTTAAAGAGGAGGGAACCACAGATAGAGCTTTGTGGTGCACTGGTGGTGATTAGAAGGTATGGAGAGAGTGTAGAGTCCCATTTCACTGACTGATACCATTTGGATAGGTAACCTTTGGACATATAAGAGTGTGCTAAGAGAGATCTAATGAGGATATTTGAAGGAGAAATTTGCTATGACAACTGTGCTGAAAGACAAGTCTAAAATAAGGGAGGAGACTAGTTTGCTGTTATCTCTAGCTTTATTGACAGATATATATATAGGTCAGAAGTGCAGTGTTAGTACTTTAAGAAGGACAGAAGCTATGTTGAGTGGGCAACAGGAGTTCTTCCTGCGGGAGATAGTTTAGCAATTGATTTTTAATACATTTTTCAAGTATATTGGAGAGAGGGGATAAAAGTGCTGCAGGTCTAAAGTTACTAATGTCTGTTGAATGTCCTCTTTTGCACAGATGGATAATGTGTGACTCTTTCCATAGTGAGTGAATGTGGGCTTCATGGACTGACCTATTTATAAGAAATGAGGCAGTACATATAATGCCATCCGCTGCTATTTTAAGGTACTCACTTGGAAGGTCATCAGTTGAAGTAGAGCACTGTTTAAGTTTAAGAGTAGTTTTATACAGGATGTGGGCACAAGTTTGAATGTGAAAGTGGATTTAAAATACTTGGCTGTTGGGTAGAGTTTGAATTAGCTGCTGGGGAATCCTTCATTAAGAGTTGCTATACTATCTGTGAAATAAGAGTTTAATTTTATTGCAGTTTCAAGTGATGAGTTATTGGGTGAGAGGTTAGGGTTGAATTTATGGCTGCGATGTAAGATTTCTTTAATGGCTGTCCAGAAAGTTATTATAGTATAGTTTTTTTGTCTTCAATAATTTGCCTTTTATTATGATTGTGAAGCATTCTGAAGTTTTCAAGACATTGTGGTGTTTTATATTTTTGCCATTCTTTCCACATTCTTTCTCTGTCCTGCATTAGCATTCTACTCTTTTTGGATAGCCAAATTGCATTATTTGCTTTTATTCACTTCCTTCTAGGAGGTGCAAGGCTATTTAGGATATTCGGGAAACTTGTACTGAATTCATTTACAACAGCATCATCTAAGGGGAAGATTTTTAGGAAGTTCCAGCTAATAGATGTTAGGGTAGCAATGAACAGTTATGGGTTAAACTGGGAAAGGTTGTGTGTTGTTTTATAAACATGCTGTTTAAGTGGATCTGTGAGATTTCTAGCAGTATAGACTGGGAGATGATCACTGAGACAATAAGACATTGTACCTGTGGTAGCATATTTGCTAGGGTCTGATACTAGGATCCAATCTAGTAGGGAATTGTATGTCTTACTATAATGTGTGGGGCTATTAATTAGTTGTATGGAACCAAGTAAAGTCATTCTAAATGTAGGAGAGTTAGAGTTTATGTCCACCCAAATGACATTCACATCACCTAGTAGTATTTGTTCTTGTGGAATTGTCATGGATAATTCACTGTAGGATATCTTCCAGAATAACTGTATTATCTCCTTCCCTGCCAAGTATGCAGCTGCCAGTCAAATTACAGATGACTAAATGGAGCAGCAGGTTTAGTTAGAGCTCTCCAGTGTGAAAAATTAAAGTGGTGTAAATAGCCAGTAAAAGTTAACATTTTGTGTACAATTCAGCTAGTGGTTAGTCAATACACTGCCTAGATGTCAGCAAAAAAGAAATATGAAGAAAGTAAAATAAAATTAACCAGAAAAAGAGAAGAAAAAAGTCTGATTTGGAACAGCATTGCAGCTGTTCAGCAAAAGTAGGTTGGTTTAAGCTTTGATACAGGAAATACTTCCCAGTAACTTAAAGGAAAAATATATATAAAATGCAATCAGAGGTGTTTAAAATAACTGAGACAATGGAGGAATATATTAAATCAAATTATGAAAGGTGGGGAGAACAGAAGAAGCTTTAAGTAGCTTTTCAGATAAACTGATAAAACTGCAGAAATAGGCTGAAATAAAAATAATGGCTGAATATGAAGAACTGTTTCAACACATTATTGTCAAAAAGGCAGAGCATGCAGAGAAAACAAACCATTTTCTGCTACACCAGAAGAACTGGAAGGGATAGACTGCTTTAATTTTATAAGTACAAAAGCAACTGGGCTATTATTTTACAGCAGGATTGCAAACTGAAAGGACACATCATGAAAAAGCAGTCAAGTCCTATAATAGTAAAGATGGAGTCATACCAGCAGAAAGAACTGCTTCTGAGAAAATTGTAGCAGAAGGGAAAATTATTAAAAACTGAAAACACGAGTTTTTGTGGAAATTATTTTTTTGTGTACAGCAGGCAGAAGAAAAGTAAGTTTATCCCTGCAATCAAGTGATGTCAAGAGGCAGGTGTAAAATTCAATTTATATCCAGCTGTCTTTAGAATATTTTGTTTTCTGGAGGATTAAATTCATTTTGGATGCAGAACAGGCTAAAGAGGAAACATTTATCCAACAAAGATTGAACCAACAAGTTGAAGGGGACTTGACTTTTCATTTTTCTGACAGTAACAAAGCTCATAAAGAGAATTTGTCAGTCAAACCTTTCCATTGTTCCAAAGGAAGACAAAGGAGCTCAGGAACTGAAAGCTTAGAAGCTGACTAGAAAGCCTCAAGATTACCTTAGACTTGAACCAGAAACTGGTGTTGGGAGGTTGAGATGATGAGGAAGAATAAGACCAGCAATAATGTAAAATCAGTGAATAAATGAAATAATTATAAAGTATCATTCTCTTTAGATGCAGTTTAGGCATGAGAATTGTGCTTCTGCAGGAAGTGGTTCAAAAGCACTGGAAGTTTGTAGACTGTATTAAATTGGCGGGATGAATCTAAAGTATAATTCCCAAATTGCCATTAATGCTTACAAGAGACTGACGATGTAAATGCAAGTTAAACAAGTTTTTGTTCTTGCCAATATTTGTACAATACATTTACTGAAGTAAATTTTATGTTATATTGCAAAGTAGTTCTATTGCATTTACAGAAATATTTTAAATTTGAGGTGGAGTGGAGTGTTAACAATGACTGCTCTTTATGCCAGTACATTTTCTTCACGTTAATATATCCAGGCTTTATAACAACACAAAGGCCTGATAAACAAAATACACTGTTGCTATCTTGGGCTGTTGGGGGAGGATGTATAAGTGTATTAAAATATAATTATTTCCAAAAAGATCAGGGTGGTCTCTGTCTTTACAATCTTGAACTCTATGCCATCTCTGCCCAATTTTAATTAATGTGGGGGTCTTATTTCCACAAGCTTTAAAGTCACTTGGAAAACAATTATATTAAGTGGCTTCACCTGCGAGAGTAGGAACACTATACCTGTCATCAGAGACTTTTTGAAATCACTTAACTGGGCATTTAGTTTCATGAAAACAAAAAAATTAGTTGATGTCCTTATTACCAGTTAAGTTATATAATAGATAGAATCTCACCAGCATAAATATTAAAGCTGAAATGCTGAAATGAGAAAATATCTGTGAGTAAGAAGGACCGGTCTAATTGGATATAATGGTGGACTGAAGTTAGAGAAGGGTTATAAGGCAGGAAGGGTTCCATTACCAGTATATCATTTTCTCAGTTTAAGACTCCATTTCACCATATAATTTAAGATTAACTGGGAAAAGGACTTTGCAACTGCTGTTAGAGAGGATATATAGTCTGTATTAATTCAAATATAAAGGTATGCTGTTGTGTCCCCAAAAATTTAATTATTTGGCTGGTAATCCCTGTTCAAATACTTCTGTACACAACATAAATTTGGGATAATGATTCCTAGCACATCTATACATTATTGGCATTGTAATATTGGAATAGCAGGGACCTCAAGACATATATTCTTGGAATGTAGTGATTTGATGTCACTGAAAAGTGGAATACAAAAGATATGCAATATACTATGGAGGATTTTAAGTTGTGTCTTTTTTCTGAAGAAGCCCCACTGATGCGAATAGAAGAAAGCTCTTAATGTATACAATAAAAGTTTTTTTCTTATCTCGCAATTTTGTTTTGCTTATAAGTTAATGGTCTGTTCTGGTTGTTGGATCTTATTATGCTTTTTGGCCCCTGGTGCCTTTATTGTTTTCTGATATACTGTGGCCTGGTTCCACATCTTTAACGCTATTCCTTCTGTAATATGTTATGTACTTGGGAAGCAATTTTCTCTGCTAGACTGATGGTTATTACAGCTGTTAATGGTGGTGGGTAAGAAAGTTCCTACTAAGAGACCAAACCCACCTCTGGTTTCAGAGGTAAAGATGCACATGCAAAAAATTAGGAATATACAAATGACCCCAGAAATTCTAGCAGCTGTCTGCAAAACTCATAATAAGTAGAAGGTGTGGGACATGAAATACTTATCTGTCTAATTTATTTAACTACTTAACAGAGAAATTGTATTTGACCTCCTTTTGAATGCATTTGTGATAACTGTTAAGATGCATTTTATCCACAAGACTTAGTATATATTATTAGCAGTTTTAACTCTAATAGCTTCTTTCATTTGTGCTGATTTATGAACTTGTTATATTGTAGAGAATTCATTGTGAAACTGAAAAAGGATTTGTTCTAAATATGTGTGTGTGTGTGTATATATATATATATATATATATATATATATATATATATATATATATATATATATGGTTTAATAGAATCTCGAGTTGAGATGTCTGCAGATGGAAAACTCAAAACACAGATGTTCAAATTTCCATCTGACTGAACATCTCAGTGTTCGAAAGTTTATATCAGTGAATGCACAGTGCATTCGCTAATATAAACTCGAAGAAGTGTACAGAGATCGTGGTACAGTGTGGTTTGGGAAATTTTTCCCTTTCCTCACTGTAGTGCAATCCTGAAGTTGGAATAGAGGGTGTGGGGTTACAGGGAGGCTTGCCTTCCCTGCAAAAATGTGATGTTAGGTATAGGAGTTTCCTTTACTTGACCTCCTATACAGACATCACATAATGTGTTCGGCAACAGTGTCGAATCTGCTGAATTTGTTCAGCTGATTTGACATTGTGACTTGTTCTACATTTTGACTTTCTTTTTTTGTATTCAGTATTTGTTTGTTTGTGTCTTCGCTTTTCCTTTAGGGTTAGACATCGGCTTTTTCGGGTTAGGTCATACAGCGGAACTCTGGTCCGCTAATGATTGGCAGTTGATTTTTATGTACTGGCTTGCTAGGCCTGACACACAACTTTCAACAAAGGTACGCCCATTCATGCATGTCTCCACGCAGAAGACGCTCTAGCTGAGAATTGAACCGGGCAGCGTCATACTGTGAGGCGACAATGCTACTGCAGCACCACCACCGCGGGTGTCGAAAAGAAATTATTTTTCCATTCGACATTTTGATAGTAAAGCTATATATATATGTGTATGGCAATGGGGGAGGGGGGGCTTGTATCTTACAAAAAGTGACATTGTACATTTTTTAAAGTTATCATTGCATGCTTAGAGGGCATTCCTTTCACATGCATTGTGACCTGTCAATGTTTGCATTATTGACCTTTTATGGTCAACATTAGCAACAACATTCAAGTATGTCAATTAAAGGAAGTATATAGACAGAGGGATCTAGATATAGTTATAAAAACAAGTTTCCGTGTTTGTATATAGGTGGAAGTTAAGACTAATATTCTTAGTTTAATTTTTTTTTAACCAAAGAGGCTACAAAATTGAAAGCATGAGATATGGTAGCTTTCTAGCATTTGAAAAGAGCTGTATATTTTCCATTAGCTTCTGTTTTTTAGCTGAAAAAAACGAACAAAATAGGTGCCAAACAATTAGTCATAAGAGGCCCGACCAGTCTGCTTTGAATGATCTCTACTAGAATCCCCTGTTTCATTTGTAAATCTATTAGCTGTTTTTTTTCATCAGCAAAAACTTTCATTTGCAGACAGTGAGGCTACAGGTGCAAGCAAATAATCAGGAAATGACTGAGCAATGTGTTATGAGACATTTGTATAAATAAGATTATAATTAATATTTAATGGGGAACTGGCAATCAATTTAATGAAAATAAATGAAGTTTAAAACTGTGGGAAGTGAATACTTTAGCATTTAGTTATATCCCCAGCAGCCTTTGTATTTTGTACTATTGGTGGTATCATTGTAAGCATAGCTGGCTTTCAAGCAGTGGACCCAGGATTGACTCATAGGTTCATAAGTAGGTACTAGGCTATCGGCCCTAGGGCCTATACAAGCCTAGCCAAAAAGGTACCCTGGCTTTCGCCACCCAAGAAAATTCCTGGCCAGTGCAAGAGGTCTATACATTTAGACAATCATCATGATCATTTAGCTGAGTGAAAAACATGTGCTCATTGTCTGTCAGCACAGAGGACTAAAGCTCTGACCTCTTAGTGAACTACTTCCTGTGCCAAGGGTACATGATTTGACTCTTTCTACCAATTCCTTAATGTGTGACCTTAAGTCAGTCACTTAACCAGACAGTCCTTTGGGCCAATGGGGAACGTGGGCCAGTCTCCTTGATGGTCTCCTGGACTGCATGTCTAGTAACTACCTGTGAACCTAGACTTCATTATATATAACACTGTACAAATTAGTTTACTCATTTAAGGGTAGCCAGTGCACTTTTTTCTTAATGATAAAACTTATTTTACTGAGAGTGTGCAAGTTGTTTTTCACATCTTGGAGGGAAATATCAATAGGACAAGGACAGACTGTATCTGTGCAAAAGAGAACAGGCTCTAGCATTTGATTCCAGCATGATTAAACCTAACTTTAAGATAAGTAAAGCCTGTCGGTGAAGCTTTCTATTTGGGGCAACCTGTCTTATATGGAGGGTAGCTTCCTTGTTTTGGAAATTGTATATTTTTTTCTGTTTGCTATGAGTTAAAGGGGGTGGGGATTTAAAATGTATTTATTTATTTTTTAATCAAATGTTTTCATTGAAAAGAAAAGTGTGGGAAAATGTGACATGGGTTTAAAGAGAAATGAGAAACAGCAACTGCATACAAGATCTATCAGCTAAGCATTAGTGTGTGCACATAAGTTGCAAGCTGGAAACATATTCAAAATAACTGCCATGCAGAATATGTGAAAGTAATATATTTTCATTAGAATGGCTGCCCATTTTGGCAGCAGGTACAGATAAAAAAAAAAAAAAGGCAGAGCGTACTGAATTATATTATGACATGAAGGATACAAATAGCAATGTTAAAGGAGACACATTTGATAGAAATGAGCATGTGCATTTCGCAAAGTAAGGATTTTAGAATGGACATTAAGCAGAGTATCAGGGACGAAGGAAAATGGGAGTAATAATACTGATTGTGAAAGATACTCTAATAGTGACAGAATAGGAAGCAAAACAGTAGTGTTATTTGCAGGAAGCAGGATTACCATTATGGAGCTTAAGAGAACTAACGGAGAATTAATAAGCTTTCAGTGGGGAAAAATATTTATTGTTGGGGCTGGAGCCTGATTTACAATACTGAGGATGTCTCAGGGGACCATGAAGGGATCCCATAACAAAATAAAATAGATTTCTGAAGAAATATATGGGAATATTTGGATTGGATGTTATAAAGTTAGTAGCAGGAACTCAGAATTTACATATTATTTCCCAAGGTACAATAACTAGGCTAGACTAGATAGAAATTGTACTTCACAGAAGCAAGGGCATTTAATTAAAGGCTTTGAAACACATCTAATAACTATTTTAGATGATGCATCAATAAAGACTAAGATAAAGATTCAGGGTAATGCAGTGAAAATGATACACTGATGCTTTCATACTTATCTGTTAAATTAGAAATTTAAGGAATGAATAATGAAAATGATTCGAGTTAACAGGGAAGATAGAAATTTATTCAGAAGGAATACCTAAGGAGTGAGCTAAAATGAAAAAAGTTTACAAATATGGTGGAAATAAGAAAAAGGGAGATATGGGAAAGAAGTAATAGGAATTATAAAGAGGGGCTGACAATGGTTAACTTACTGCAGAATAACAAGAATCTCACAGAACAAGAGGAGGAGCAATTGCTGTGTGCTAAAGGTTAATAAGGGAGTACTTGAATAATATGCACGAGTTTGGAAAGGATGCTGTTAAGCAAGTATTTTTGATAATAACTCCACAGCACAACTCTTAGCACAATGACTTAGGCAGCAGAAAATAGAAATACAGCATATTTCAAGAAAATAACCAGATATCCCCTAGGGATATTAGACATATTTTGGAAATTCTATGAACATACGTAAAAGTAGAGGAATGGGGAAACCAAAACACGTACTATGTTGTAGGTCAGTACTAACATTTCTTAAAGGATTTAGTAACATCTGCCATTCTCAAGGTCTGCACTTGAGACAAGAACACTTTACTTGAAGCATATTAAGCTCTGTGCCTAGAATGTTCTAAAGACAAGCAGCTTTACTATTTCAAAAACCATTAAACTACACATCTGATCTACAACACACAACAGTAATGGTAAATGTCTGGCATTCAGTCTTAAAACAATCCTCTTAAGAAAATCTTCTACACCCAGTTCATTATTGTACTTATAAACCATATATCACTCCAACCAAAAAGCTACATGTTTCCCAAATTATTCAATAAAATGCTGTGCCTGTCACAAAAATCTTACTGATATTTTACATATAGATTTTAAACACACCCCGATCAAAGTTATGGATGCATGTCAAGACAAATTCAAATAACTAGGTTTACTTAAAGAAAACTTCACCTGGTAATTTGTATTGCTTCATATTTCATTTATCTACTTCTATACTTAATCTTCTTTGTGTATGTAAAGCTTCATAATAACTACCAGTTGTGTAGACTTCAGTTGTATGTCATGGGACGATTTTAGAAATATGGCTAACACATACAAAGAAGCATGCTGATTGCTAAAAATGTAACAACAAATATTTGAATTTCGGTGTTGGAAGTGTTTCAAATCTTAGCATGATATTTTATATTAAAACTGTTATATGCTTCTCAGTTCAGATTCTACTTTATTATGCACATGGGTGACACTGTTTCTCTTATTTAAGTTTTATGCTAGTCTACAAGAGGTGTAGTAAGAATTTCAGGCCAAAGTAAATATATTAGTAAACAAATCTTTTACTTGATTTATCTTTATTTATTAACTCTACATCGGTTAAGTTATGTAACATCAATTCCTAAAGCTTCCTTTCTTTATAAGTACTTTTGTTTCAAGCATAACTGTATATAGTACACATAGTTTATATTATTTAACTATTTCATATAATTGTCATATACTTGCCTTTTTATATTCTTCATGTTTTTCAAAATCTGTTAAAAAAGATGTTTGAAAGATTATATGGTGAAATGGCAATTATATACTTAGCAATGACAGGTCATCATGATAAGTGTCCTCACACTGCAAGACTTCCTTTCTGCTGGAATCTTTAGGAACCTCTCTGTAGTGCAAGCTCCCATTCCCAATCCCATCATGTATTTTTGCCTTTCCTGTCCCCAAATTGAGACAAAAGTACCTCACAAAGAGGATCCTAGGCCTTAAACATTTGTCCTATATGGACATACTCAAAACATTCCAACTATTCTCTGTCTCATATCGCCTATTTAGAGGCGATCTCTGCTTGACTTACAAAGCTATGTCTGACCCAGCTCTGTTAGAAATGTTACATCTAAAAAAATCCCAATCCCTCTGTACCACATGCTCCAGAGACCTCAAGCTCATTACCACAATCAACAGAACATGCTGGAGGGACAGGTTCATAACCCAGAGACTTCCCATGCTATGGAATAGACTATCCCATACATGTCAAGCAGAGCACCTCACTGGCCCTCTTCAAGAGAAATCTTGATGAGTGGATGTGAAATAGAAAATTCACCCCGGGGATCACTCCAGTGGCTCTACTTGACAGAAGCACTTGGAACTAAGGTCGGGTGGCATGATGCCAGGGTAATCCTATGGGCTAGGCTTGTAAAGGTCCCAGGGCCATTAGCCTAGTACACACCTATGAACCTATGAACCTATTAGTTGAACTGGCCAAATTCAATCTGTGCATTCTTAGAAATTATTTCACTGCTATTGTTATAGCTAAGGAATAAAACAAAAACAAATGTGAACCAGCAGAGATCTCCTGTGCATCCTCCTCACTGGCGCATAGGTGACAGATTAAGGTGCTCCTTCAGTAATGTAAGAAAGCAAAATAATATGACAGGGACTTAGAAGCTAGGATAGCAGGTGAAGATTATGACATAATGGTGACCGAAACATGGTTTCATTATTTTGATAAACTTATTGGTTTGTTTCTGGTCATCACAGATATAGAGCTATCAAAAAAGGTGGTAGGGTGTCATTATTTGGTGGTAATGGTAGTTAGTCATGTTATTTTACTGAATAACAAACATGAAGTTATAGGGGTGAGAATAGTCAAGGCAAATTTAGAATGGAAAACTGTTCTGTTTTATAGGCCTCAAACTCAAGCAAAAGGTATGTAAGATCTATTTACTGAGCAAAAGTTTTCAAGATGGTTATGATATTAACGGTATTACATCTGAATGCACCTAATATGTATTCGGAAGAGTATATGCCAAACAATGAAACTTTAGTAGCTACTGGTTTGGAATTTAGCTATTCTCAGATTGTGAAAGAACCTACAAAGGGAATAATAATTTGGATATTGCATGGATAAATTATGAAAAGGATATCATGGACCAAAAATATGATCCCTGAACTTCGTTCAGATTATATTAGCATTTCATGGGAAATAGCCAATATTAAAAGAGAGGGTAGAGGGCAGATTAAAGTGAATTTAGGAAGGCCTTTTATAGAACATATTATAACATTATCATAGATTAGTTAAATAACTGGAGGTGGGAAGGATTCATGTTAGGGGGAAATATAGCAGTCTTTTGGGAATTTTTGTATTGTTTTCTTTTGTTATTGATAGATAAATATGTTTCAAGACTGAGGGATGTAGCAGACATATTAAATCAAATTGCTTAAGGCAGAACAAGAAACTAAATACATTTAGGAAGAGAAAGAATTGTGTGTGGAGAAATTTTAATAGGGCCCTCAGTTTAAATAACAAGATGAGGTATTAGAAAATGGAGTGTACTTTAAGAAAGCAAATACATATTATTAAAAAAATAAAGCTGGTAGTAAAACAACAAATAATAAAAAGGCTTTGCATAAGCATTTGAGGAAGTATAAATGTGGTAAAGGTCCTAATATTAGTATTATTAGTAATATTAGTATTGCACACAACAAGGCTTTTATTTCTAATGCAAAACAATGATCAGACATGTTTGTTGAAACAGGCTACAGAGGAAACATTTATCCAACAAAGATTGAACCAATAAGTTGAAGGGGACTTGACATTTCATTTTTCTGACAGTAACAATGCTCATAAAGAGAATTTGTCAGTCAATCCTTTCCATTGTTCCAAAGGAAGACAAAGGAGCTCAGGAACCGAAAGCTTAGAAGCTGACTAGAAAACCTCAAGATTACCTTAGACTTGAACCAGAAACTGGTGTTGGGAGGTTGAGATGATGAGGAAAAATAAGACCAGCAATAATGTGAAATCAGTGAATAAATGAAAGAATTATAAAGTATCATTCTCTTTAGATGCAGTTTGGGCATGAGAACTGTGCTTCTGCAGGAAGTGGTTCAAAAGCACTGGAAGTTTGTAGACTGTATTAAACTGGCGGGATGAATCTAAAGTATAATTCCCAAATTGCCATTAATGCTTACAAGAGATTGAAGATGTAAATGCAAGTTAAACAAGTTTTTGTTCTTAAATCACCCAAAACAGACATACTGCACTAGGAATACCTCGCTGGAGTTACTGCACTAGGAATACCTACAATCTGTTCTACTTTTGCTATTTGTAAAGCTTACAGAACTGTGTTTGGTGCCGTCAAGAAACAGCGTTTTATGGTGACTGAAGTTATAAGTTTTTGTTCTTGCCAATATTTGTACAATACATTTATTGAAGTAAATTTTATGTTATATTGTAAAGTAGTTATATTACATTTACAGAAATATTTTAAATTTGAGGTGGAGTGGAGTGTTATCAATGACTGCTCTTTATGCCAGTACATTTTCTTCACGTTAATATATCCAGGCTTTATAACAACACAAAGGCCTGATAAAATACACTGTTGCTATCTTGGGCTGCTGGGGGAGGATGTAGAAGTGTATTAAAATATAATTATTTCCAAAAAGGTCAGGGTGGTCTCTGTCTTTACAATCTTGAACTCTATGCCATCTCTGCCCACCTTAAATTAATGTGGGGGTCTTATTTCCACAAGCTTTAAAGTCACTTGGAAAACAATTATATTAAGTGGCTTCACCTGCGAGAGTAGGAACACTATACCTGTCATCAGAGACATTTTGAAATCACTTAACTGGGCATTTATTTTCATGAAAACAAAAAAAATTAGTTGATGTCCTTATTAACAGTTAAGTTATATAATAGATAGAATCTCACCAGCATAAATATTAAAGCTGAAATGAGAAAATATCTGTGAGTAAGAAGGACCGGTCTAATTGGATATAATGATGGACTGAAGTTAGAGAAGGGTTATAAGGCAGGAAGGGTTCCATTATCAATATATCATTTTCTCAGTTTAAGGCTCCATTTAACCATAGAATTTAAGATTAACTGGGAAAAGGACTTTGCAACTGCTGTTAGAGAGGATATATAGTATGTATTGATTCAAATACAAAGGTATGCTGTTGGGTCCCCAAAAATTAAATTATATGGCTGGTAATCCCTGTTCAAATACTTCTGTACACAACATAAATTTGGGATAATGATTCCTAGCACATCTATACATTACTGGCATTGTAATATTGGAATAGCAGGGACCTCAAGACATATATTCTTGGAATATAGTGATTTGATGTCACTGAAAAGTGGAATACAAAAGATATGCAATATACTATGGAGGATTTTAAGTTGTGTCTTTTTTTCTGAAGAAGCCCCACTGATGCGAATAGAAGAAAACTCTTAATGTATACAATAAAAGTTTTTTTCTTATCTCGCAATTTTGTTTTGCTTATAAGTTAATGGTCTGTTCCAGATGTTGGATCTTATTGTGCTTTTTGGCCCCTGGTGCCTTTATTGTTTTTTGATATACTGTGGCCTGGTTCCAAGTCTTTAATGCTATTCCTTCTGTAATATGTTATGTACTTGGGAAGCAATTTTCTCTGCTAGACTGATGGTTATTACAGCTGTTAATGGTGGTGGGTAAGAAAGTTCCTACTAAGAGACCAAACCCACCTCTGGTTTCAGAGGTAAAGATGCACATGCAAAAAATTAGGAATATAAAAATGACCCCAGAAATTCCAGCAGCTGTCTGCAAAACTCATAATAAGTAGAAGCTGTGGGACATGAAATACTTATCTGTCTAATTTAGTTAACTACTTAACAGAGAAATTGTATTTGACCTCCTTTTGAATGCATTTGTGATAACTGTTAAGATGCATTATATCCACAAGACTTAGTATATATTATTAACCGTTTTAACTCTAGTAGCTTATTTCATTTATGCTGATTTATGAACTTGTTATACTGTAGAGAATTCATCATGAAACTGAAAAAGGATTTGTTCTAAATATGTGTGTGTGTGTGTGTGTGTGTGTGTGTGTGTGTGTGTGTGTGTGTGTGTGTGTGTGTATATATATATATATATATATATATATATACATATATATATATATATATATATATATATATATATATATATATATATATATATATATATATATATATATATATATATATATATATATATATATATATATAGTTTAATAGAATCACGAGTGAAATACAGGTGTTCAAATTTCCATCTGGCTGAACATCTTAGTGTTCAAAAGTTTATATCAGCGAATGCACAGTGCATGCGCTAATATAAACTCGAAGAAGTGTAAAGAGATCGTGGTACAGTGTGGTTTGGGAAATTTTTCCCTTTCCTCAATGTAGTGCAATCTTGAAGTTGAAATAGAGGGTGTGGGGGTACAGGGGGGCCTGCCCTCCCTGCAAAAATGTGATGTTAGGTATAGGAGTTTCTTTTACTTGACCTCCTATACAGACATCACGGAATGTGTTCGGCAACAGTGTCGAATCTGCTGAATTTGTTCAGCTGATTTGACATTGTGACTTGTTCTACATTTTGACTTTCTTTTTTTGTATTCAGTGTGTCGAAAAGAAATTATTTTTCCATTTGACATTTTGATAGTAAACCTATATATATGTGTATGGCAATGGGGGGGGGGGCTTGTATCTTACAAAAATGACAGTGTACATTTTTTAAAGTTATCATTGCATGCTGAGAGGGCATTCCTTTCACATGCGTTGTGACCTGTCAATGTTTGCATTGTTGACCTTTTGTGGTCAACATTAGCAACAACATTCAAGTATGTCAATTAAAGGAAGTATATAGACAGAGGGATCTAGATAAGATAGATGGATACATATAGTTATAAAAAGAAGTTTCCATGTTTGTATATAGGTGGAAGTTAAGACTAATATTCTTAGTTTATGCTGCATTCAAGGGAATTTTTTTTTAACCAAAGAGGCTGCAAAATTGAAAACATGAGAAATGGTAGTTTTCTAGCATTTGAAAAGAGCTGTTTATTTTCATTAGCTTCTGTTTTTTAGCTGAAGAAAAAAGGAACAAAATATATGCCAAACAATTAGTCATAAGAGGCCCGACCAGTCTGCTTTGAATGATCTCTACTAGAATCCACTGTTTCATTTGTAAATCTATTAGCTGTTTTTTTTCATCAGCAAAAACTTTCATTTGGAGACAGTGAGGCTATAGGTGCAAGCAACTAATCAGGAAATGACTGAGCAATGTGTTATGAGACATTTGTATAAATAAGATTATAATTAATATTTAATGGGGAACTGGCAATCAATTTAATGAAAATAAATGAAGTTTAAAACTGTGGGAAGTGAATACTTTAGCATTTAGTTACATCCCCAGCAGCCTTTGTATTTTGTACTATTGGTGGTATCATTGTAAGCATAGCTGGCTTTCAAGCAGTGGACCCAGGATTGACTCATAGGTTCATAGGTAGGTACTAGGCTATCGGCCCTAGGGCCTATACAAGCCTAGCCAAAAAGGTACCCTGGCTTTCGCCACCCAAGAAAATTCCTGGCCAGTGCAAGAGGTCTATACATTTAGACAATCATCATGATCATTTAGCTGAGTGAAAAACATGTGCTCATTGTCTGTCAGCACAGAGGACTAAAGCTCTGACCTCTTAGTGAACTACTTCATGTGCCAAGGGTACAGGATTTGAATCTTTCTACCATTTCCTTACTGTGTGACCTTAATTAAGTCACTTAACCAGACAGTGCTTTGGGCCAATGGGGAATGTGGGCCAGTCTCCTTGATGGTCTCCTGGACTGTATGTCTAGTAACTACCTGTGAACCTAGACTTCATTATATATAACACTGTACAAATTAGTTTACTCATTTAAGGGTAGCCAGTGCACTTTTTTCTTAATGATAAAACTTATTTTAATGAGAGTGTGCAAGTTGATTTTCCACATCTTGGAGGGAAATATCAATAGGACAAGGACAGACTGTATCCGTGCAAAAGAGAACAGGCTCTAGCATTTGATTCCAGCATGATTAAACCTAACTTTAAGATAAGTAAAGCCTGTCGGTGAAGCTTTCTATTTGGGGCAACCTGTCTTATACGGAGGGTAGCTTCCTTGTTTTGGAAATTGTATATATTTTTCTGTTTGCTATGAGCTAAAGGAGGTGGGGATTTAAAATGTATTTATTTATTTTTAATCAAATGTTTTCATTGAAAAGAAAAGTGTGGGAAAATGTGACACGGGTTCAAACAGAAATGAGAAACAGCAACTGCATCCAAGATCTATCAGCTAAGCATTAGTGTGTGCACATAAGTTGCAAGTTGGAAACATATTCAAAATAACTGCCATGCAGAATATGTGAAAGCAATATATTTTCATTAGAATGGCTGCCCATTTTGGCAGCAAGTACAGATAAAAAAAAAAAAAAAAAGGCAGAGCGTACTGAATTATATTATGACGTGAAGGATACAAATAGCAATGTTATAGGAGACACATTTGATAGAAATGAGCATGTGCATTTCGCAAAGTAAAGATTTTAGAATGGACATTAAGCAGAGTATCAGGGACGAAGGAAAATGGGAGTAATAATACTGATTGTGAAAGATACTCTAATAGTGACAGAATAGGAAGCAAAACAGTAGTGTTATTTGCAGGAAGCAGGATTACCATTATGGAGCTTAAGAGAACTAAGGGAGAATTAATAAGCTTTCAGTGGGGAAAAATATTTATTGTTGGGGCTGGAGCCTGATTTACAATACTGAGGATGTCTCAGGGGACAATGAAGGGATCCCATAACAAAATAGAATAGATTTCTGAAGAAATATATGGGACTATTTGCATTGGATGTTATAAAGTTAGTAGCAGGAACTCAGAATTTACATATTATTTCCCAAGGTACAATAACTAGGCTAGACTGGATAGAAATTATACTTCACAGAAGCAAGGGCATTTAATTAAAGGCTTTGAAACACATCTAATAACTATTTCAGATGATGCATCAATAAAGACTAAGATAAAGATTCAGGGTAATGCAGTGAAAATGATACACTGATGCTTTCATACTTATCTGTTAAATTAGAAATTTAAGGAATGAATAATGAAAATGATTCGAGTTAACAGGGAAGATAGAAATTTATTCAGAAGGAATACCTAAGGAGTGAGCTAAAATGAAAAAAAGTTTACAAATATGGTGGAAATAAGAAAAAAGGAGATATGGGAAAGAAGTAATAGGAATTATAAAGAGGGGCTGACAATGGTTAACTTACTGCAGAATAACAAGAATCTCACAGAACAAGAGGAGGAGCAATTGCTGTGTGCTAAAGGTTAATAAGGGAGTACTTGAATAATATGCACGAGTTTGGAAAGGATGCTGTTAAGCAAGTATTTTTGATAATAACTCCACAGCACAACTCTTAGCTCAATGACTTAGGCAGCAGAAAATAGAAATGGGGCATATTTCAAGAAAATAACCAGATATCCCCTAGGGATATTAGACATATTTTGGAAATTCTATGAACATACGTAAAAGTAGAGGAATGGGGAAACCAAAACACGTACTATGTTATAGGTCAGTACTAACATTTCTTAAAGGATTTAGTAACATCTGCCATTCTCAAGGTCTGCACTTGAGACAAGAACACTTTACTTGAAGCATATTAAGCTCTGTGCCTAGAATGTTCTAAAGACAAGCAGCTTTACTATTTCAAAAACCATTAAACTACACATCTGATCTACAACACACAACAGTAATGGTAAATGTCTGGCATTCAGTCTTAAAACAATCCTCTTAAGAAAATCTTCTACACCCAGTTCATTATTGTACTTATAAACCATATATCACTCCAACCAAAAAGCTACATTTCCTAAATTATTCAATAAAATGCTGTGCCTGTCACGTAAAATCTTACTGATATTTTACATATAGATTTTAAACACCCCCTGATCAAAGTTATGGATGCATGTCAAGACAAATTCAAATATCTAGGTTTACTTAAGGAAAACTTCACCAGGTAATTTGCATTGCTTCATATTTCATTTATCTACTTCTATACTTAATCTTCTTTGTGCATGTAAAGTTTCATAATAACTACCAGTTGTGTAGACTTCAGTTGTATGTCATGGGACGATTTTAGAAATATGGCTAACACATACATAGAAGCATGCTGATTGCTAAAAATGTAACAACAAATCTTTGAATTTCAGTGTTGAAGTGTTTCAAATCTTAGCATGATATTTAATATTAAAACTGTTAGATGCTTCTCAGTTCAGATTCTACTTTATTATGTACATGGCTGACACTGTTTCCCTTATTTAAGTTTTATGCTAGTCTACAAGAGGTTTGATAAGAATTTCAGGCCAAAGTAAATATATTAGTAAGCAAAACTTTTACTTGATTTATCTTTATTTATTAACTCTACATTGTTTAAGTTATGTAACATCAATTCCTAAAGCTTCCTTTCTTTATAAGTATACTTCTGTTTCAAGCATAACTGTATATAGTACACATAGTTTATATTATTTAACTATTTCATATGATTGTCATATACTTGCCTTTTTATATTCTTCATGTTTTTCAAAATCTGTTCAAAAAAGATGTTTGAAAAATTATATGGTGAAATGGCAATTATATACTTAGCAATGACAGGTCATCATGATAAGTGTCCTCACACTGCAAGACTTCCTTTCTGCTGGAATCTTTAGGAACCTCTCTGTAGTGCAAGCTCCCATTCCCAATCCCATCATGTATTTTTGCCTTTCCTGTCCCCAAATTGAGACAGAGGTACCTCACAAAGAGGATCCTAGGCCTTAAACATTTGTCCTATATGGACATACTCAAAACATTCCAACTATTCTCTGTCTCATATCGCCTATTTTGAGGCGATCTCTGCTTGACTTACAAAGCTATGTCTGACCCAGCTCTGTTAGAAATGTTACATCTAAAAAATCCCAATCCCTCTGTACCACATGCTCCAGAAACCTCAAGCTCATTAACCACAATCAACAGAACATGCTGGAGGGACAGGTTCATAACCCAGAGACAGCCCATGTTATGGAATACACTATCCCATACATGTCAAACAGAGCACCTCACTGGCCCTCTTCAAGAGAAATCTTGATGAGTGGATGGGAAATAGAAAATTCACCCCGGGGATCACTCCAGTGGCTCTACTTGACAGAAGCACTTGGAACTAAGGTCAGGTGGCATGATGCCAGGGTAATCCTATGGGCTAGGCTTGTAAAGGTCCCAGGGCCATTAGCCTAGTACACACCTATGAACCTATGAACCTATTAGTTGAACTGGCCAAATTCAATCTGTGCATTCTTAGAAATTATTTCACTGCTATTGTTATAGCTAAGGAATAAAACAAAAACAAATGTGAACCAGCAGAGATCTCCTGTGCATCCTCCTCATTGGTGCATAGGTGACAGATTAAGGTGCTCCTTCAGTAATGTAAGAAAGCAAAATAATAAGACAGGGACTTAGAAGCTAGGATAGCAGGTGAAGATTATGACATAATGGTGACTGAAACATGGTTTCATTATTTTGATAAATTTATTGGTTTGTTTCTGGTCATCACAGATATAGAGCTATCAAAAAAGGTGGTGGGGTGTCATTATTTGGTGGTAATGGCAGCTCGTCACATTATTTTACTGAATATTCAAACATGAAGTTATAGGGGTGAGAATAGTCAAGGCAAATTTAGAATGGAAGACTGTTCTGTTTTATAGGCCTCAAGCAAAAGGTATGGAAGATCTATTTACTGAGCAAATGTTTTCAAGATGGGTATGATATTAACGGTATTACATCTGAATGCACCTAATATGTATTGGAAAGAGTATATGACAAACAATGAAACTTTAGTAAACTCACAGCTACTGGTTTGGAATTTAGCTATTCTCAGATTGTGAAAGAACCTAGAAAGGGAATAATAATTTGGATATTGCATGGACAAATTATGAAAAGGATATCATGGACCAAAAATATGATCCCTGAACTTTGTTCAGATTATATTAGTGTGTCATGGGAAATAGTCGATATTAAAAGAGAGGGTAGAGGGCAGATGAAAGTGACTTTAGGAAGGCCTTTTACAGAACAGATTATAACATTATCATAGATTAGTTAAATAAGTGGAGGTGGGAAGGATTCATGTTAGGGGAAAATATAGCAGTCTTTTGGGAATTTTTGCATTATTTTCTTTTGTTATTGATAGATAAATATGTTCCAAGACTGAGGGAAGTAGCAGACATATTAAATCAAATTGCTTAAGGCAGAACAAGAAACTAAATACATTTAGGAAGAGAAAGAATTGTGTGTGGAGAAATTTTAAAAGGGCCCTCAGTTTAAATAACAAGATGAGGTATTAGAAACTGGAGTGTACTTTAAGAAAACAAATACATATTATTAAAAAAAATAAAGTTGGTAGTAATACAACAAATAATAAAAAGGCTTTGCATAAGCATTTGAGGAAGTATAAATGTGGTAAAGGTTCTAATATTAGTATTGCACATAACAAGGCTTTTATTTCTAATGCAAAACAATTATCAGACATATTTGTTGAAAAGTTTACAGAAGTTTCAAGACACTTCCAGAGAGAAGAGGGGAATAAATGAATGAAAGCTGTGGGTAATTGTCCAATAATAAGTGAAAAGGAGATAAATACGGCATTAAATACAATCAGCTCTCACACTGTATCTGAGCTAGGTGGTTTAAATTATGTTCTTGGTAAAATAAAAGATGGAATAATTACTGGTCTTACATATTTATTACAGAGGGCATTATGTACATTGTTTATTCATCAATATGGAAAGAAACAATTATTAGTCCTACACCAAATGGAGGCAATTTAACATTACTGGATGATTATATTTTGATTAGTCTTACTTGCATACTATACAAGTGTTTTAAAAGGGCTGTGCGTGGTAAGAATGCTGAAGGGATGGGACATTACTTTGATGATTATCAACATGGCTTTACTGTTGATCAAATATGGTGAGCTTTTATCAACTGGATTGGGAAGTAACATATCAGAACTTGCCAGTTGATGTGGTATATTTATTTTATTTTTATTTTTATTTTATTTTACATTTGTTAACTGGGCTAGTCTGGCTGGATACATGTCCATTTTCAGCAGAGGAAAAGCTCCACTATCAGACTAAGACAATACATGAGGAATACTTTACTAAATAAATCAATTTTTTTAAAAAAAACAAAAAACAAAAATGTACAAAGACAAAATACAGTTTGCCTGGACTAATTTAAGTAGGTAACAAACAGAGTTCACATTATGTGGCTGAGGAGTTAAGCTCAGGCACAAAAATATAAAGTTGAGTTAAGGATATCTGTAGTAAAGCTAAATAATTTAATCATCGGTCAGAAGGCTAGAAGACAGATTCGGTAGTTAGCAGAGGGAAAGAAACTGATGGTTACAAGTGTTAAAAAAGCAAGTTAGAAGGTAAACAGGTAGATAGGTAGTAAAGCTATATTTAGATCTGGCAAGGGCATTTGATTCAGTACACTATGGAGGAATTAGGAGAGTAATGCCAAAATTCAATGTTAATGGCTTTGTAACTAAATGCATAACAAACTATTTGGAAGGAAGACGCTGTAGAGTTAGTGTACTGCAGTCCCTTTCATATAAGTAAGATGTTAATGTAGGTGCCCATGCAACAAATCTCTTCCATCTAGCTCTGTACAATTTACGTGTAGATGATTTATGGGAAGATAACATATGTTTAACTGGAGAGGAAAGGAGGGAAACTTGGTGATTAGGGGAACTAGAACACTTGAGATTATTCAAATTGGGATGAACCATTCCTAACTGGTAAGTCAGAAGGTCCGGAGCAGGGTACAGAATCCATGCTCCATCCTGCACGAGGCTGAAGAAAGGGGAAACAGATTTGTCAAGGCCAATCAGGAGCAATTAGGATTGTTGTCATCTCCTACAAACTTGCTTTCTGCTAAAATTTGGGAATTAGAGGGATTGGTGGAAAGGCATAAAGAAGTCCCGGGGGCAATCATGAACAAGTACATCCCTTGGTGACTCCCCGCAGGAGGGATCAGGGCAAAGTAGCTGCTGCATTTGGCATTAGTGGGTGATGCAAAGAGATTGCAGCAAGGTTGGCCCCATTCTTGGAAGATCTCTTCTGTAACTTTCTGATTGAGGGACCACTCATGCGGCCATAAGATAGCTCTGCTCAGTTTGTCTGCAATTACATTGGATTTCCTGGGAATGTGCATTGCTATCAGAAAGTGGTTGGAAGATGTTGCCAATTGCCAGACCCTCAGGGCTTCTTAATAAAGGGAGTAAGATCTGGTCCCCCCCATTTGTTTATGTACCAGACCACAGACGTTGTACAACTGGATTGCTATCGTTCCTAGAGGGAGAGAGTCTTGAAATGCTTGCAACGCCAAAAGCACTGCCCTCATCTTCAGGATGTTTATGTGCAAAACTGTTCCCCTATACTTGACACTCATTAGACCCATTATAGAGTTCAACACCCCTTTTGGAATGTACCTCACAAGACATCTGCAGCAGCTGCAAGGCCACAAAAGTACCCCACAAAGAGGATTACTGGCCTCAAACAGATGCCTTACACTGACCATCTCAAAAACCTCCAGCTTTACTCTGTAGCATATCTCCTACTCCAAGCTGATCTCTGCCTAACATTTAAAGCTATGTCAAACCCAGAGCTGTTGGACATGCTACACCTAAAGAAATCCCAATCCCTCCGAGCATCACGCTCTAGGGACCTAAACTTTGTCACCACAATAAACAGGACATGCTGGAGGGATAGATTCCTGTCCCAGAGACTTCCTACCCATCTATGTCAAGCAAAGTTCCTCATTAGCACTCATTAAGGAAAATCTTGATGAGTGGATGGGAAATAAGAAATACACCCCAGGGATCACTTCTGTGGCTCTGCTCAACAGTGACACAGGATAAAAAATTTTCTTGGGTGTCATAAGCTAAGGAACCTTGTTGGCTAGGCTTACCTAGGCCCTTGGGCCGATAGCCTAGTACCTACCTATGAACCTATGTTGTTCCCAGATCCCTTGAACTGTCTTCCCCAGATAATGCCCCCATCCTATCTGGGAAGCATCCGTGGTCACCATGGCTTAGGGCTGAGGGGCAATGAAATGACGGCCTTGAGAAACTAATGAAGAGTAAATCCACCACTGCAGATCCTCTTTGCAGGAATTGGTTATCAAGCTCTTCTGTGTCATAGGAAGTTCCAAAATTAACCATTGTGTTGAAAGTAACCACTGAAGTATTCTCATGTGGAGATGAGCTAGGGGAATGAGAAAGTACAGTTGTGTACACTTACCATAAATGTAGATGTTCTTCGTGTTTCCCTGTTGCAGTCATCACATTTGGGTTATCCCTGCCAGGATAGCCCTCGGCCGGCCCGAATACCAGAGGCTTAGTATTTCTGCATCGGTTGCGGTCACTTCAGGACTGATGTCAGGTCATCAGTAGTATAAAGTAAGGCAGCCAATGCCATTACATCAGTCTTTCTTGCCATGGAGCCCGAAGCAGAAGCAGTTCGCACAAGTGCCAGTCGGCTGCTACCTGAGTTTCGTCTATTGATTTGAAGCTGAAGTCTTCTAAAACTAAGTACCCCATTGGCGATCCTTTTTTCTTGCACTAACCGATGTCAGAAAAAGTTAACAATTGCCTCACTTGTGGAAAGCAAATACCACACAGAGACTTTCATTCTTACTGCGTCACTTGTTTAGGCCCAGACCACAATGTCCCCCGCTGTCGTTTCTGTGCTTTGTTCAATGCCAGAACAATCCATCATCTGGCCCTTTTTGTAGCTACATATTTTCGCTTACAGTCCTTGAACTCCAATATGGCTTCAGTAAGCCATCCAACAGCAGATCTTCCAAAAAAACGTAAAGATAAAGACAGAGACAGACTGCACAGGTCCAAACCTACCAACGATATTTCTGTTAAGCTAGTCGTCAGTTCTCTGGTCCTCAGTGAGGAGCTTTTGCAGCTCCTGATGCCTGCTTCTGTGGATTTGCAGGCCAATATTTTCCCAGTACTTGAAGAACTAGCTTTGCAGAAGTTTGTTTCTTACTGATTAACAGTCTTACATAATTGCAAAGATCAGATACTCTGTCTTGTGGAGGTTTTGTTTTCATTGTAGTTGTGTTTATCTCTGCTCCTATGAACATCAAGCTCTGACAGGGCTCTAGAGCAGATTTTTCATAATTTATGGTAATACCTAGGGAGGAACAGAGTTGTAGAGTATAGTCCCTGGCTTGTAGCAGAAGATGCCTGGTCAGGGCAGTTATGAGCCAGTCGTCCATCCAGATACGGAAACACCCGGAATCCTCGGCATTTCAGGTGAGCCACCACTACTGCCATGCATTTCATGAACACTCTGGGGGCTGTAGTGAGACCAAAGGGCAGAGCTCGAAACTGGAAGTGGCTGGCTCCTAGCCGGAAGAGCAAGTGCCTTCTGGATCACCTTTCCATTTGTATATGGTAATATGCATCCTGAAGATCTGTAGAGCACATCCAATTGTCTTTTTCCAGAAATGGAAGTATTGACTGCAGTGTCACCATCTTTTTCACAGATTTGTTCAGATTACTGAGATCCAAGATGGGTCTTCAGGCCCCTGTCTTCTTTGGAACTAAAAAGAATCTTGAGTAAGTTCCAGATCCTCTCTGGACTGCGGGGACTTCTTGGATTACTCTTTTTGTTAGTAACTTTTAAATTTCTAATGTTGCTTGTTCCTTTTGACTGGGTGGAACATTTAGAACTGATTTGTTTGTGGTTGTGGGGAAGGAGAAAGGGAATAATATATCCTCTGGATATTATGTCTTGCACCCATTTGGTGTTTGTAATCTTTTGCCAGGTTTCACAGTGCAGAGATAATTGCCCCCCAACTGCCTCCAGAGGTGAGCAACTGGGCACTCTGTCAGGATCACTGAAAAGGCCTACCAAAGAAAGATTCTCTGGATACCTGGTTTTGCAGGCCTCTCCTGCTACAGGGACAGCATCCATTATTTTCCCCCTCTGCCTCTAGTAGAAATTTCATCCTGTATGCCCTGGGAAGACTTTTGTGATTTTCTGAACCACATCTTCCTACTACCTCTCTGACCTTTGGGAAAGGGTCTGGTAGGTGTGGAAAAACATACTCCAATGGCAGACAAGGTCTTTCTTTCCTGTTCAAACCTGGTAAGTGTCTCTTTTTCCTTAGGCCCTATGCTCGTAACACCAATTGTCTTTTGGACAGTGTCCATAGGAATTGGAACATTCTTCAGTCTGATAATAATATTGCTAATTTTATTCCTAATAGATGTATTTTTTCATATAGGAATGGAAAAAATCTGAAATCCTATTTCAACCATTATAAGCACTGTGACACTAAATTCCCCATACACAAACAGACTACACTGTCAGGTAAAGCTTTATATGGATGTTTTCCATGTGGCCACTGCTCGAATTGTAGATTTGTGACTACAGCTAAGGCCTTTTCCAGTAGAAATTGCTCCAAGGTTTATGATATAGGCTTTTTTGCCAACTGTAGCAATGATTGGGTTGTTTACCTTGCTACGTGCCAATGTGGAGCTTTCTACATAGGACAGACATCCCGTCCATTAAGATCAAACATATAAGTAACATCAAACATAAAAAAATGACAAATGCTCTATATAAACATTACTTATTGCATCCCACTGCACAGTTCAATTTCATGGTGATTGATGTTATTCAAATAAAACTGAATGGCATAATATCTTAAACAATAAAGAAAGAAAGTGGATCATCAAGTTAGGGGTTTATTGACTTAATGAATATTTATGAGTATTCTACCAATGGGAAATTGCCTTACATTATTTAAACAGCATATTATCTGTTTGTGTTTTTTACACTGAGGAAGGTTGTGTTTATCCAGCCGAAACCGATCTGTTTGCTGTATGTATTTATGAATACAAAGTGATTTTGAAGTCTATTGTGCTGGCTCTTTGTGTTTTTTGTACCAAAAAGAGAAGAGTCATCAAAAGGGACGTTAATGAAGGAAGACTTGAAGGGCTCTGTGAAATCGCAAAGGTGCATCCAGGCCTGCCTACTGAGAGAGATACCAGAACCTGCAGCCCTACTCATTCCATCTGCTGCATAAGATATGAATCTCATGGAAGAGTTTACGACTGAATTGAGGGTGGTGGTCTGAGCAGTGACTTTATCTGCTGCCATGTCAGCTACAGCTCCTTGGAGGGAGTCTGAAAGTTCTTTCAACAGATCCCTCTGTAATCTGGAAAAATGGGTGAAGTAGTTCAGTGACAGTAAGGCAAAGGTCACTGACAAAAAGATGCACTTCCCATACCTACCCATGGTCCTGGAATCCTTATTCAGGGGATGGATAGAGGAACTGGTCTCAGATAGTTCCTTTTTAGTGGGCACTGCCACAACCATGGCATCAACTGCTACACCTTTAATTAAGAATGGCTTGTCTTTGGGGGCAGTAATGTACTTATTTGGTGTCCTAGGAATAGGTTATTTGGAATCTGGGGTCTCCCAAGACTTCCAAGATATTAATTCAATAAGCTGATCTGAAGGAGGGGTTACCCAAGAGGTTGAGGGGCGAGACCCAAAAGCCTTCACGTATACTGACTCCTCAGTTGAATGGAATGTGGACTGTCAGTCACCTTCCCTGCTTTAACATTTCCAGGATATCTCCAAAGGAGACATCTTCAGGAAGTGACCATGGGGACCTTTCTGCCTCATTGAGGTCTCGGGACCTCCTCAGTGGGGTAGTCTGAGGATGTTTCAGAAGAGGGGGGTGTCCCCTGTTGGACATCCTGAGCCCTGGGGTCTCTGTGGTCCTATGGAGAGGGTATGTGACAAGGCAAAGACACCTGTGCAAAACTGGGAAGAAGATTGAGATAGGCTGTGTCTTAGACTGGGATATAGTCAAAACCCTCCTCATGACCTCAAAGGCAGTCTCCCCCTGTTCTAAAGAACATGCCAAATCTGAAAAAAGGGTTGTCAGGGCCAAAAGAATCTCCAGCACAGGAGACAGAAGCTCTGAGGCAGGGATAGGAGCACAACTCATCTGTGCTGAAGACCCAGAGGCACAGGTGGATCCGGAGAGATCCAAACTGCCTCCATGGAACTGACTGGGGAGTGTTGGCTCCTAGAAGTTTCCTGCTATGACTGGGCGGAAACACTCGGGGCAGACATTGGATCTGAAGAACCTATTGGTCCTGGATCTGATACAGATATAACTTGGACGTCAGAGTCTTCCAGCTCTGAAACCAGGGGACAGATCAGAGGAGGAGCAGGCTCTGAATGGGAGGATTCTGTCTGATCTGATTCCTTTGGGTTCAGATCCAATAGCAACTTGGCCAAGGCTAGTGTCTTTAGCAGCCTCTGCACTAACCTATCCACATCTTCATTGGACAACCTTCTGGTAGACCGAATAGAAAGGGCTGGAAATCTTGACTTTGTCAAAAAGGGGGATGGGAGCCGAGAAGGTATCGGTTCCAATGAAGACAAATGGCTCCGATATCTAAATTCTATGGAAGAGGTCAGAGCCATGGGTTCCAGCTTCTCCTACGAACTCTTGGATCCAGCAATGACTGTCTGCTCCGAGAGTTCTGTTGGAGTAGACAGTCTAGGAGCTTATTGCTTTGGCTCTAAGGAAGACTTCAGCACCAAAGAAGCATGTTTTTGAGATTTTTCAGACTTGGTGGCGGACTCCAGTGAGATAGTCTCAGAGAAAGTAGTTTTCAGCAGTACCTTCAAAATAATTTTATTTTTTGAGTTCCATAAGAGCCCTTTGATTAAAGCCATGCCATATAGAGGAAGACTCTTGGAGGTAAACAGGCCCCAAGCAATACACACACAAAGTGTGTGAATCACTAAGAGGCATCTTCTTTCCACACTGCTCGCATTTCTTGAAACCAAGAGGTTTCCCTTCTTGCTTTTGACAACTAACAGAATTAACACTTAGAGAAAAGGGCACACTGGAAAAGTCCTCTAATTTAAATGGACAAAGAAAGATATATTTTAAAAGGCAAAGATAGCAAGACACTCTTCTTTTCTTTTTTTTTTAAATAAGAAATTGTTCTCTAACTAATGGATAATAAAGGAGGAAGGAATTAGGAAATAGAGGGATAAATGTCCTCTAACTTAAACGGATGTTATTAGACGTCCTCTAACTTAAACAGACACTAACAGAGAAGTAAAGGTGCCAACACTTACTCTATAGTAATGAAAATTGGGTAAGGAACTATATATATAATATATTAAATTATATAAAACTATAATAAGATAGTTAAACTATAATAAGTTGCCTAATAACACAAAGATACATTTTGAAAAGTAAAGTACTTAGCCCAGAGCTTGCTTAAGAACCTCCTTCACAGAGCAGCAAACAAGATCTGGAGAAGTTAGGGAGTTGCAATATGGGTAAGGGAGAATGCCCACGAGCTTTGCTGAAGGCCTCAAACTTTTGAAATGGCTGAGATGGATCAGATGGATTGGATCCAACCCATTAGTGAGAATAAAGGCAAGACTGACAACATCACATCATATGTTTTGGGAGTGTAATGAGTTGGCAGACTTAAAAAATTCACTACAGAGTATCCTGTCAGAAACACTGGGTGAGCAAATTAACTAACAAAATTATTTTTTTTAGCTGGGACACAGGATCAGAATTGCCTAGACAAGTTTAATTCTGGTGGCTGCTAAAAAAGCAATTACTTGAAAATGGAAATCACAATTTAAACCAACTGTAATGAAGTATTGGATATTGCAACAGAGATAAAATAACTGGAAATGGGATATTTAAAAAGGGGCAGGAACAAATTACATAGAAAATTGGAAATCACGAGAACAATACATACAAAGTAATATTTTGGAAGAGGAGTGAGACTTAAGGGAAGACAGGAATTGAACAATTTATGTAATGCTGGATTGAGGATAGATATTCAAAAACATATGTGATGTAGAATGTTTGTAACTACGAACATGTTGATACGGTTTGTTTTCTTTTATATAAATGTATGTTTGCCTGTGTCTTAAAACAAACCTAAAATAACAGACAGTCCCCAAAACGGTCCAGACGTAGTCCAAATGTTTAAAAACATGATCCAAGTGTAGAAAACACATTATTCCATTAAGTGCTTTTTGTCTCACTGGTAGCAAGACTTCATCAGATCTGATGAAGTCTTGTTACCAGCGAGACAAAAAGTGCTTAATGGAATAAAGCGTTTTTTACACTTAGATCGTGTTTTTAAACATTTGGTCTACTTCTGGACCATTTTGGGGACTGTCTGTTATTTTAGGTTTGTTTTCAGTCTATTTTCGTGGCCATTGCCTGTGTCTTAAATAATAAGCCAATAAAGGTATTAAGCAAAGAATCAGAGGAGGTTAGAAAAGACTGAGAAAAGAGACTGGAAAAGCAGTTTACAAGGGAACAATGGGAGGACATATTTATTGCTCCCAAGTATGCAACAAAGTCCAGAATGTTTAGGATTTTTGCTTGGAAATGTTTGCATAGGTGTTTTATACCCTAGGTACACTTGAAAGATTTTTTTTTCATGTAGATAGCAAATGTTGGAGGTGTGATGGGGAAGAAACAGATAACTGGGAACATGTTTTTAAGAGTATAATGAGCTGGCAGATTTTAAAAATTCAAATACTCTGTCAAAAACATTGGGGAATCAAATGGCTGCAACTAAGCAAATGATTCTTTTGAGCTGGGACAGAGATTCTGAATTATATAGACATAGTAAGGCCTTATTAAGTTTAATTTTCTTGGCTGGCAAAAAACAGTTACGAGCAAATGGAAATCAAAATAAATCCAACAGCATTTGAATACTGAATATCATAAAAGTGATAAAAGAACTGGAAATTGGATCTTTAGAAAAGGGAAGGAGCAAATTACATAGAAATAAATGAAATTTGAAGGAACAGTACTTGCAAAATAATGTTTGAGGTAGAATGAAGTTTTAAAAAAGGCAGGAATTGGAGAAATGTATATAATGTTGGACTAAATGAGAGTTGTAAAGAAAGAACACAAACTCATAATGTATGCAATTTTTAAAAAAATTGAATACGTTTTTTCCTTTTTATTAATATATGTGTGCCTATGTCTTAAGTGCAATCTAATAAAGATTGTATAAGAAAAAAAAGATTTGGTCCACCTATGCAGGGCATGTTGGGTCCCTGGCTATTATTGAAATTGGATAAGCTGTGCAGTTAGATTTAGGGCTTTTAATCATAGGTTCATAGGAGGTTACTAGGTTAATGGACCTAGAACCTTTACAAGCCTGGCCATATTTATCCTGAGTTGCTTCAGTTTTTGGTGGTTAGGTGAGTGGAATTCGTAGAGGTAATGGTCTATGGTAGTAGGAGGGACATGGACACCACCCCAGGAGTGAATTTCTGGTCATCCATCCATTGATCTACATTGCATTTAAATAGGGTCAGGGAGGGGCTCCGCTTCACATGAAATGGAAGCTTTTTCCAGAGAGGTATCAGTTACTGGGAGATGTATCAATCTCTCCAGCATGACCTGTTCACATCAGAGGCTAGGATAAGTCCTCTGGAGTGAAAGACCCTCCTGCAGTTTGATCTTCAAATGTGTAGCATTTCAATCAGGGCCAGGTCAGATAATGCCCTGCAATCCAGGCACAGGTCACCCCTTAGCAACCTATAGGAGACAGAATACAGTGACAGGTTTTTCTGCATAAGATTTGCTTTGTGTACCTTGTAATTTATTGGTCTGAAACCTCTAATGGAATTATAACATCCATAGGTCTAGATGCAATGCCTTTACTTATAAGATGTGCTACATAGAAGGATTTCCTTGCTACTGTGTATAAGTGGTGGTCAAAGTTCAGATTGCTATCAACCTGAGTACACAGATCATGTACTACTTAGGGGGGTCCTGTCTATAGTGTAATTAGCAGGGATGTCAGCTTTCCCAAAGGGAATAATAATGCACTTTTTTGCATTTAGCTTTAATCCGTGGCTTTGGCACTGATCATTTGTTTGCATTAACACTGTCTGCAGTATGTTAACATCATTGGTGGACTCAATGATTGCTCCCAATTTGCAATCATCAGTGAACTTGGCAGGCCGTACAAGTTTCCATGGACTTCTGAGAAATAAATTCCAAACAGTAAGAGGCCCAGCACAGAATCCTTTTGTAGTCTACTGGTGACTGGTCTTTTGCTAGAGGTGAAGTCACTCACTTTGACAGTATGTATCCTGTTGGTGAGCCAGTTGGCTAGCCATCTAGTAACATATGGGTTAATCCCTAGTTGGGAGAGTTTCTCAATAATACCTGAGTGGGGGATTCTGTCAAATGCCTTGGCTAGGTCAAGATAGGTGGTATGTACTGTCTTTCCCATCTTCCAGGGCCTTGGTGACTTTTCGAAGAAGTCAACCATGTTTGACAGGCGTGATCTACCTTTAACAAATCCAAACTGGGTTGGGATAAGAGTTTGGAGATTACCTGTGTCCTTCTTAATAAGGTCCATAATGATTCTTTCCATGGCTTTGCAGATGAGGATAGTCCAACTTATTGGCCTATAATTCCTAGGCTCAGCTGATGGTCCCCATTTCTGCAGAGGGATTACCATTGCTGTCCTCTATTCCACTGGAATATAGCCAGTTCTCAGGCTGTAGTTAAATAGGGATCCAAGTGGGTCTGCTAGGTCATGTTTTATGTTGTTTAGAAGGCAACCTGGGATGTTTGCTGTCCCACTGATGTCATGTGTTTGGCCTTGGACAGCACCAACATGACCTGCTGTTTTGAGACAATAGGCTGAGGAATAGTGTCAGGTATACTTTAGGGGATGACTGGAAGGGACACTGGTTGAAGTTTTCTCTAAATCTCTCAGCCAGCAAGTTGGCTATTACCAGTTCAGTGCATAGCTGGGCATTCCCTTTTAGATTTCGGATGTAGTTAAAGAATGCCTTGTGATTATTCTTGGCTAGGGAGGCTATTTTTGCTTCATAATTAGGTTTGGAGGACTTGACAAAAGCTCTAATTTGTCTGTTTTAGCTACAGATGGATTTCTACCTCTGCTGAGCTATTTCCCTCTTGTTCTTGGACATTAGTTTCTTTCTCATGTCGTATAGCCTGTTTATATCAGGGGTCCACCAGGGTGACTTGCTTTTTTGGCAAGACATGGTTTTAATCTGGTCAGGTACAGCCGATTCTATACAACTACTTAAGTGGTTATACAGGGCATTGTTGTACACTTCTGCATAGGAGTCTGTATGATCTGCATTCAAGGGGGCAATGAAACTACTTATACCATCACTCAGTAGGAGGTAATTTGTCTTAGAAAAATTCTTAAGCATTTTTCTGCTTGATGGGGTATCTGGTCTTATAATTACATCAAACGAGACTGATTTATGGTCTGATCATATCAGGGAGGACATCACTTGGGGGGGTGCAATGCTCTCCCACATCAGTGAGTACTATGTCCAGGATACTTGAACCATTTATAGGTGTGCTGACTAGCTGTTCCAGAGCATTTGCATTGACAAAGTCCAAGAACCTCTGAGCCAGCATGTTGGTGGTTGCTTATGTTTCCCAGTTAATGGTAGGATAATTAAAATCACCCATAAGTAAGGTGTTGGGCTGTATGGCAAGTGACTCCGGTAAGTCCAGGTATGCAGTATGTTTTTTCCTTTTTCATGGTGGGGGACCTATAGCTAGCTATGATGTGGTAGGGGACTTTACCTACAGTTAATTGGACATGGAGTATCTCAACTGAGTCATACTGTTTGACCAGTCTCAAGGTGTACTTACCCTTAATGAAGATTGATACACCTCCTCCTTTGGTTCTTTTTGTGGTCTGAATGTAGAGAAGGCATTGTAGCCTTGCACAGCCGGCCTTTGAACCATGTCTCAGTGACTGCACAGACATCAGCATCTTCCAAAGTGAGGAGTGCTTCCAGACAGTGCAGTTTCTTGTTTAGAATCCTAGCATTAAGCAGCAGTACCTTGAGTTTATCTACGGAGGATTTTGTCATGTTGGGAGTTTGGTTATTTTGACACTGCCTAAAAAGGTACATTAAGGGGTGGCTAATGCCTTTGCCAGTATCAGAAAGCCTAGAGGAGACAGGCATAGACCATCTCTGGCAAAGCAGCATGGCCTGTTGGCCATGTCTTCCCAAGCTGAGAGATATTGGATCCCATTGGACTGACACCAGAAGCTAAGCCAATTTTTGTTTGTATTGTGGCATCATCCTTGGAGAGGGTAGAATGCTGCTTAAGGCTAGGCTTATACCTGCCTGTGACACATAATCTGAGAACTCAGTCATGTCTCTCTTCATATAGTCCAGTGAGGTACATCTCAAGTCATTCACTTACACATGGACTATGACGGAGTCATACTAGTACTTGTGACTGAGTAACTTGAGTGCTTGAATGACTTGACAGATCCTGGCATCTGACAAGCAGCTAACTGTAACCTGCTCCTTATCCAACCTGGTGAGGGGAACATCCACCTGTCTCACACTGGAGTCACCAATGACCAATACATTAAGTTTTGGGGTGTTATGGCTTATGGGCTTATTTGTTGAGACACCGGTGTGTGTGTTATGTGTTGTGGTTGTCTTCTGCATTGTTGTGTGTGTAAGTGGTTTCCGTTTGGGAGGTCTCTGATCTTCTGATAAGTTACTAATGAGTAGCTCGGCATATGTGGGTTTATGTGTCATGTCCTTGTTTATTGTGGGAAGTGTGAGTGTGTGTGTGTGTGTGTGTGTGTGTGTGTGTGTGTGTGTGTGTGTGTGTGTGTGTGCTGACAACCTGTTTGGCATTCAGTTTGTCCTTATGTGAGAGTCTTGCCTCCAGTTTCATACTGTAACTGCATTTCTCACATAAAGTATTTGTTTCAAGAGTAAGTGGTTGTCAGTATACATGAAACAATTGCTACATTGCCTCTGAATGCCCATGTCTATCAGGGTGGCCAAAGAGATGATGCGAAACTGCTTGCCCAAGATAGCAGGCTCTTACTGTATGTTTTTTTAGGGAAGGGAATGGGTTCATTTGACAGGACTGTGCAAGTAGTGCTGAGACTACAAGAGGGACCGATACTTTGTGTAGGTTAAGGCTGATCAATAAGGCAACACTGCTCAGTGCACAAATTAGTTGCTCCTAGAGCAGCAGAAAAGCTTGGAAGGGAATCACTGACAGGTGTTTTGGGGAAAAACTGAGCTTCTAGGCTTTTGCATCTGTTATGGGAAAAACTGAGCTTCTGGGCTTTTGCATCTATAAAAGGGCACTGCTAACCATCACTGCGAAAAGAGCACCACCACACAAATGCAAGGTTTAAATATGACCAAAGAGAAACAAGTTTTAAGCTAATTACCAATTAGGACAGCACACACTAAGCCTTCCACCAGCAATCCCCAACTCAGACACTTCTGCGACAAGGATGCAGAAAAACATCTTCTTAATGTAGAATAGCCAGTTTGGAGTCCAAGTGTAACAAACCACACAAACTACCTATGTCAGCCCTACAATTAACAGATACAATATAATACTGTGCAATGAAATACTTAAAGCAGCAGAAGACAATACATTTTTTTTCTGAAACTGCTAAAGTACAGTCACGGTATATAAGAGAAGTGAAAAAGGATACTTAGAGCCCTTCTGTGTGCTTCCCAGCTCAGATAGACCGGGTAAACACCTACTGCCACTAGATGAATAATCCCAGTCCTCCTAATGTAATAGCACAGTAAAGAAGTATCTGAAGTGAAGTGCTACCACAAACAAACTTAATGATACAGATACAGCACTGTACTTTAAACAGCTTATAAAAGTGTGATTATTCAATAAAAGTCTTAGCTTTGTATAAATGAGCCAAAAGCCACTCAGTTGTCCCTAATTTATAAAAGCACTAAAAGTAAGATAAGCTGATTAAAAAGCCCTCTAGCCAATAAAACTGCATGCAGAAATGCAGACATACAGAAACACCAAGTACTTCCCTAACCTAAACTGACCAGGCTACCTCCCAGTGCACTAGTTGAAAAATCCACTGACCTCATGATTAAAAAATCAAGTGCTTGCTAGAGTGTAAAAGTACACTACTTTATCTAACAGCTAGCTAGATAATGAATACAGAGCAAGCAAATCAGTAGAACAATGACAGGTAAACTGCACTTTTTCAGTACAAGCACAAAGAAAGGCAAATAAATAATTCAAGATATCAACAGCAGTGTAGAAAGGGGAGGAGCTTATTAAGCTCAAATTACAGTAGGGGCGGGCAGCTTAAAATCACCATACAAGAGGATGGTTGGGAACAATTAGCAGGGAATCCCCAAAAGTGCTTTAGTTTATGCAGGCTTGAAATATTTTCAAAAAAGACAAAGGCCCAGAAATTCACTGTGTATTTAAGTATCAATCAAACAATTTAACCAATGAAAAACATGTGAAATGTGCAGCCTAACTAATTTAGGTATCTATCTCTCTCACATAGAACAAAAATACCAGACCAAGCAGATTTCTTAAAACAGGAAACAAACTGAAGCAGGTAAAACAGAAAGTAGCTTTATCACTCACAGACAAGAAAATAAGAAGTTATGTACTTACCATAACATTCCATGTTTATTGTCCATCTTGTGGGTTGGGTTCAGAGCCAAGATCAGCTCAGAACCACCAAAAAAGATTGTGTCATTGGAACTGAGGGATCTCGATTCCGATAGACCTGGAACTTCTACTTCGGTACCAAAAGTGTCCATGGAGCCAACAGAAGTATTGAGGAGTCAGTCTCCTTTATTGGAGCCGATGTCTGCAATTCTGAGATCACCTATCCTAGAGAGAGGTAGATCTCCTTCCTTGTTCACCCATTCTTCCAGGAGTTTATCTGATGAAGATGTGGAATGGGTGGTGAAAAGATTGCTTCGGACACTGGCCCTGGCAAACATGTTGTCTCTGGACCCAAAGGAATCGGAGCCATCCCATACAAAGCTTGCTTCATTAATTCCTCCTCCAATCACTGCAATCTTCAGAGACAGAGAGTTTGGATCCAATAGCAGTGGAACCATCGGCGCTGAGACCACCTTTGGAATCTTTGGTTCTGACTTCACCTCTGATGTCTTCGGCTCCTTCTGATGTCAAGGAGTCTAGGAGCTGACACTCACCAGTTGGGTCCGGGGAGGGGAGTTGGTGCAGACAGTTGTCCGACCCGACTCTGCCCCTCGGTGCCTTGGCTAGGTTGAGCTCGGCTCCGACCTCAGTTTTGGAGCCATCTGCTCCACCTCAGAGTCAACCTTCTGTCTCTTCAGAGCAGAGGGTCTGCTTGGAGCAGGGCGGGAGGGCTTTTGAACTGATGAAGTGAGTGCTGCTTCCTCAGACAGATCTGCTCTTGGAGCCAACTTCTCACCCCTCCTAGGTGCCAGTGTCTATCTTGTCACCACCGCCCCCTTCCAAGGGCAGAGACCCAGAACCTCAGGAAGCCCCTGCAGGTGGCATTGTCTCTTCCAAAACTTCTTCAGAGTACCCCTCTGAGGAAGTTCTCAGAAGAGACTGTGCAAGAGGAAGCACATAGACTCCCCTGAGTCTGTCACTTCTGATACCAATTTGGATGAGTCGGAAGGGTCCCCACGGTCCCCCTCTGAGGATGTCTCCTTTGCGGACATCCTTGAGATCCTGAAATAGAGGGGTGGCTGGAAGCCCACCAACCCTTCAGAAGATGAATTGATATACCTGGAGGCTTTTGGGTCTCACCCTTTCACCTCCTGGGTGACTCCCCCATATGACCAACTGTTAGGCATCATATCTCGTAAGGCCTGGAGATCTCCTGATACAGTGGACCTGTTCCGAGAAGATCTAACAAATTTATCACTGCTCCCTCAGAGAAGGAATGTTTCACTAAGGGTGTCCCTATAGATGCGATGGTGGTCACGGCGGCCACTAAGAAGGAGCTATCAGAGACCTCCTCATCTGTTCATCCTCCTAACAAAGAATCCAGGACTATGGACAGATATGGAAAGTGTGCTTTTTCTTCAGTGGCCTTCACCCTCCGGTCATTGAATTATCTTACCCATTTTATGAGACCTCAAAGGGATCTCCTCAAAGAACTTGGAGATACCCTTCAGGGTACCATAGCTTCGGGGTCCACGGACAAAGCATCCTCTCAGCTGTGTACCCTCAATTCCATCATAAACTCCTCCATGAGACTGATTTCATATGCAGCTGATGGAGCGAGCAGAGCAGCTGCAACAGGAATTTCCCTGAGGAGACATTCCTGGATGCGCCTTTGCAATTTTGCCAAACCCTTCAAGTCTTCCTTCACCAACTCCCCATTTGATGGTTCATCCCTTTTTGGGCCAAAGGTGAAAGATACTGTCAAATCAAAAATATCCAGGCTGTAATCCAGAAAAAAGGGTTGTCTATCTGTAGTACAAGTTTATTAAGCGCTTTCGGCTATGCACAGCATAGCCTTCATCAGAATAAATTACAAACAGCATACTGTTTCATTAAATAGAACTCATTGACCAGTCACAAAGATAAAACAATTAAGGAATCATCCCCCCTACATTGTCCATTAACTCTTAAAAGCATATAATAGATTTGTATTCCATACAGAAACAACAGTCAATTCATCACTAAAAAACATGCTCTATAGAAAAACCTTACAAAATTCATCAGTAACTATAAAAATAATATTTATTTCTTATTCTTTCTTTCCAGCAAAACTAGGACCATGGAAATATTTTCATTTAACCCTGGGGGAAACATTGCTGCTGTTATTATTTGCCATTCTGTTTCTTTTTTCTTTAAAGTATTTTTCCAGTCTCCCCCTCTTGGATTTAATTTAACCTGCTCCACAATTCCAAATGAAAATTTTGTAAAAGATGCACATATTGAAGAATGTTTATATAGTGCACTAGTTGTTTTTTTATTTTTGATGTAATTAACATGCCCATATATCCTACTTTTAAGTGACCGTTCTGTTTTTCCTAAATAGAATGCTGTGTATGAGTTGCACAGAGCTAGGTATACAACACCTTTAGTCAAACAATTCCCATTTACAAACACTATTTTACTTTTTAGCCTATTGTGCAGAACTACAAATTGTTCTTTGTGTATATAGCAACATTGTCTACACATACTATTTTTATAGTTACCGATGAATTTTGTAAGGTTTTTCTATAGAGCATGTTTTTTAGTGATGAATTGACTGTTGTTTCTGTATGGAATGTTGTTGTTGTTGTGTCTTTCGGCTTATCCCGGTTAGGGGTCGCCACAGTGGAACTCCAGTCCGCTAATGTTTGGTAGTGGATTTTTACCTGCCGAGTTACCAGCCCTGATGCACAACCTTCAACGAAGGCACGCCCATTCACGCATGCCTTCACACAGAAGACGCTCTAGCTGAGAATCGAATGGGACAACGTCTTGCTGTGAGGCGACAACGCTACCACAGCACCATACAAATCTATTATATGTTTTTAAGAGTTAATGGGCAATGTAGAAGGGTTGATTCTTTAATTAATTGTTTTATCTTTGTGATTGATCAATGAGTTCTATTTAATGAAGCAGTATGCTTTTTGTAATGTATTCTGATGAAGGCTACGCTGTGCATAGCCAAAAGCGCTAAATAAACTTGTACTACAGACAGGCAACCCTTTTTTCTAGATTACAGCCTGGATATTTTTGATTTGACAGTTGTTTTACTTTCTGGGTGTTTTTAGGTCAAAGGTGAAAGATACCTTGACCAGGTGCGACCAGGATGGAAAAACCTTGTCTGCCATTGGAGTCTGTTTTTCTGCCCCATCTAGATCTTATCCCAAAGGTCAAAAGAGTGGAAAGATGTGGTTCTGCAAGTCCCAAAAAGGTTTTCCTGATGCACGTGGTGACTCTTCCCCCAGGGGCAGAGGGGGAAGTTATAATGGAAGACGCCGACTTCATGGCTGAGGAGGCCCACAGAATCAGGGCGACAGAGATACGTTCTCTGACAGGCCCTTCCAGTGCTCCTGAAGGGAGGCCTGCCTGCTCTTCTCTGGAGGCAGTCGGGGGTTAATTGTCACTGTACCTAAGCACCTGGAAGGAAATTTCCCAAGACAAATGGGTGCAAACAATTATATCCAGAGGCTGTTACATACCTTTTTCCAATCCCCCCGGTAAACCGTTCCTTATCTGACACCCCACCCAGTCAAAAAAACTATGAAACACAAGAGATTCTCTCTTTGCTAGGAAAAAAAGTCATCCAAGAGTTCCCCGCAGACCAAACTGGGTCTGGAACTTACTCAAGATTCTTTTTAGTTCCAAAAAAAGACAGGGGCTGGAGATCCATTCTAGATCTCAGCAAGCTAAACAAAGCAATAAAGAAGTCAAAGTTCCGGATGGTTACTCTGCAGCCAACATTGCCATTTATCAGGAAAAATGATTGGATGTGCTCAATAGATCTCCAGGATGTGTACTACCATATAAAGATGGACAGACGATCCAGGAGACATTTACACTTTTGGCTGGGAGCCAGTCATTACCAATTTCAAGCCCTGCCCTTTGGTCTCACTACAGCCCCCAGAGTGGTCACCAAATGCATGGCAGTGGTCACGGCTTACTTGAGATGTTAGGGACTCCAGGTTTTTCCATACCTAGACGACTGGCTCTTCTCCACCACCACCAAGTATCTAAAACTACAGGTGAGAGACGAAACAATGTCACTTTGCGCCAGACTAGGCATCACAGTAAATTTTAAAACATCTGCCTTGTTACCGTCTCAGAATATTACCTTCTTAGGCACAGAACTGGATTCAAGAAATATGACTGCAAATTGTCACTGTACCTAAGCACCTGGAAGGAAATTTCCCAAGACAAATGGGTGCAAACAATTATATCCAGAGGCTGTTACATACCTTTTTCCATTCCCCCCGGTAAACCGTTCCTTATCTGACACCCCACCCAGTCAAAAGAACTATGAAACACAAGAGATTCTCTCTTTGCTAGGAAAAAAAGTCATCCAGGAGTTCCCCGCAGACCAAATTGGGTCTGGAACTTACTCAAGATTCTTTTTAGTTCCAAAAAAAGACAGGGGCTGGAGATCCATTCTAGATCTCAGCAAGCTAAACAAAGCAATAAAGAAGTCAAAGTTCCGGATGGTTACTCTGCAGCCAATATTGCCATTTATCAGGAAAAATAATTGGATGTGCTCAATAGATCTCCAGGATGTGTACTACCATATAAAGATGGACAGACGATCCAAGAGACATTTACACTTTTGGCTGGGAGCCAGTCATTACCAATTTCAAGCCCTGCCCTTTGGTCTCACTACAGCCCCCAGAGTGGTCACCAAATGCATGGCAGTGGTCACGGCTTACTTGAGACGTTAGGGATTCCAGGTTTTCCATACCTAGACGACTGGCTCCTCTCCACCACCACCAAGCATCTAAAACTACGGGCGAGAGATGAAACAATGTCACTTTGCGCCAGACTAGGCATCACAGTAAATTTTAAAACATCTGCCTTGTCGCCGTCTCAGCATATTACCTTCTTAGGCACAGAACTGGATTCAAGAAATATGACTGCAAAGCTTAGCCCAGACAGAATACAGTCCCTTCATCAGCAAGTCAGAATTTTGATATCAAAGAAGAACGTTCAGGCCAGATATGTGCTGCAAGTTCTGGGTACGATGGCAGCAGCTATTCTTCTAGTTCCCCTAGCATGGCTACACATGGGGGTCCTGCAGAGGTTACTATTTGCCCAGTGGTCAATGCAAGATCTTCCTCCTTCACATCAGATTATCATCACGGAAGCTTGCAAAAAAGATCTCCTTTGGTGGCTGCAGACAGACCAGTTGTATCACGGCCACCCTCTTGTTTTTCCCCAACCAAATGCAGTACTAACCACAGACGCTTCCCACATCGGGTGGGGGGGCATTATCTGGGGATGACAGCCCAAGGCCTATGGCAAGAACACAAAAGCCACTTGTGCATCAATGTCCTGGAGATGAGAGTGGTGCTCTATGCATTGCAGGCAATTCAGGACTCTCTACCCACGGGGACGGTTGCAATTAAGACAAACAATATGTCAGTAGTGTGATATATAAACAAGCAGGGAGGAACCAAGTCTTATCCACTATGTCTGGAGGCACAATGAGTTTGGCAATGGGCTATCGCTTCTCAACATTTTCTGATAGCAATGCACATCCCAGGATAATCCAACATGATAGCGGACAAACTCAGCAGAACTATTATGTTGCCTCACAAGTGGTCTCTGAAGACAGAGATTGTAGAAAAGATCTTCCAGAAATGGGCCAGCCTTGCTGTGACTTTTTCGCCATGTCCATGAATGCCAAATGCAGGAACTACTTTGCCCTCATTCCCCCTCTGGGGAAGTCAGCCAGGGATGCACTGGTTCACGATTGGCCCCGGGACTTCTCTATGCTTTTCCACCTTTTCCTCTAATTCCCAAAGTACTGCAGAAAGCCAGCTCATTGAAAAGCACTATGATCCTCATTGCTCCTTACTGGCCTCGATAAGTTTGGCTCCCCTTTCTTCGGACCCATCTGCTGGAGGAACCTTGGATTCTGGATCTAATTCCAGAACTCTTGACCCACTCTTCGGGGGAGTTCCATCCATCTATCTGAACCCTCAAGTTGATAGCATGGCTGCTCCAATTCCACGCTTAGCCAGGTGTTACTCCCTTTCCCCTGCAGTGAGTCATATTCTCGTTTCATCCCACAAACCGTCCACGAGGAGACTGTATTCCAGTAAGTGGAAGAGATTTTCATGCTGGGCTGTGGGACAGAACATAGAACCTTTTACAGCTCCTATTACTGCAATTCTATAATTTCTTTCTAAACTTTTTGATGAAGGAGCTGCAGCAGCTACCATCAGAGTTCAGTTGGCAGCGATTTCTAGTTTCCATACTGGAGAAATGGGAGTTCCTATTCTGTCTCATAGGTTGTGTAACACTTTCCTCAAAGGTACCTTTCTTCTCAGACCCCTGATCAGAGAACCCCCAGTTCCTTGGGATCTGCATCTCGTTCTAACCTCGCTGATTTTACCACCCTCTGAGCCCGCATCATCTTGTGATTTGAAGTATTTGTCGTGGAAGACGCTCTTTTTAGTAGCCATAACCTCTGCCAGAAGGGTAAAAAACACACGATAATACTTGCTGGAGCAAAAATAATGAAATGTAACAGTTCCAATGGTAAAGCCAATGCACAGACTAGGGTGGTATAATAAACTTTAATGTATAAAATCAAAATAGTGCAAAGCCAGCCTCGTTTAGCACTTTCATCCACTAAATTGTGGATTTCATCAGAATACTTTTCACTATTTCTGCCAGAAGGGTATTGGAACTACAAGCTCTTTCTGTTCATACCCCTTACATAATTTTTCATAAGGGTAGGGTATCCTTGAGAACTAATCCTTCGTTTCTCCCAAAAGTCTGTTCAGAGAATAATATATGCCAATCCATTGAATTGCCAGTATTTTTCCGAACTACAGCAACAAGGCAGAATATAAACTGTATCAGTTGGATGTACATAGGCAGTTACATTTTTACCTGCATAGGACAAAGGACCTCAGGAAATCTGACCAGCTTTTTGTGTCCTTTTCTGATAAAAAGAAAGGACTGCCAGTTTCCAAAGTAACTTTGTCAAAGTGGCTTACTGATTATGTTTTCTTCTCTTACAGTAAGAATAATAAACAACTACCAGGGAAGATAAGACATTCCACAAGATCAGTCTCAACGTCCTCTGCTTTTCAGGCAAGACTTCCTATTAATTCTATTTGTGCAGTTGCCACATGGGTGAGATCTCATACCTTCATCACTCATTACAAAGTGGATGTGGCCTCCCAGAACAGGTCTTCCTTTGGATCCACTGTATTGAAGAGTATTTTTTTCCTGAGCCACCCTGGGATAAAGGTGCTAGGGACACTATCCCAACCTGCAAGAATTACGGTGAGATAGGACAGCATAACATTAAGAAGTTATGTACTTACCATAATGTTCCATGTTTGCTGTCCATCTCGGCTACATTCTTGTGTCCCTCCCTCCTGCCCCCATCCTGTGTTCCTGGAGGAACTGGTGGACAATTCTTTATTTATGTACATAGTTATGATGATTTTGAGTCTCTGTTTCTCCTTTTGGTTTCATGCCAAACATCTGTATATACTTACATATATATATATATCTATATATCTATAACTATATATATTTCTTGTATACTGATTTGGGTTGGTCTAAATCTCTCACTTGCAAACAAGATCTGGGGATGTGGCCCAGAGCATCATAGGAAAGGGGTTAGCCTCGAGCCAGTGGAAGCTCTTGAGCTTTAGTATTCAGCCGAGTCAGAGCCGGGATCGGCTCCAAACCCAACCTGCAAGAATTATGGTGAGATAGGACAACATAACATTATAGGTTTACTTTCCACACCCAGCAGGAAATCACCAGCAGTGCTTTAGTTTATGCAGGCTTGAAATCTTTTCCTCATGCAAGACTTGCCAGATGGATATGACAGCAGTCCCAGTTGATAATTCAGAATGAGGGATCTCCTTATGAACTGAGGCCAGAGAAGGAGGAACCAAACCTGATGAAGCCAAAATGGGGTTATAATAATTTTTTAAGCTTTGCAGAGTTGGGCTTTCTGTATAAATTTCATAATGGAGGCAATGGGACAAAGACATACAAGACACTCAGGGGGCACTGTTGGACTACAGCATCCCTAGGGGTCTGGCCCTGATGAGGGATTAGGGAAATAATTTCATGCATTTGGCACTGGTAAGTTAAGCAAACAGATCACAGAAAACCTTCCTCCTATAAAAGAGCAGCATCCTCATGGTAGACATATTTGTCGATCACTCACATGGCAACGGAAGACAACTACTGAGCCTGTCAAACAGATACTTGCCTCATGGTGTGCATTGCAATCAGAAAGCACTGCAAAGAAAGCAAATGTTATATACTTAACAACAGACCCTTATTGTCCCTCTCCATTCATTTCAATGGCTGGGCTATCCACCCACATGGTGGATAAGAGCCAGCAAATTTTATACTGAGAAGCTTCTCCAGTGCTCAAACTCCCCCCTCACCCAGGATGCAATATTTTCTTCCTTGTCATTCAGATCAAGTTTTCCCTTCCTCGGGAAGAAGGTTACACAGACTGGCCTGTAGAAAGACTCTGTGCTCAAATCTACCAGACTGATACAGGAAGGAGGGTGACAACCTGGATGGGGGATGGCGTTTATGACAATAAGGTTATATTGATATGGTAAGTACATAACTTTTATATCTTCTATTGCCCTCTCCATCCATCTCAGTGGTTGAGACAGAATCACAAAAAAAAAAAAAAAAGCCATGACTCTGCTAAAAACAGAGTTAAACAGCTGTTATTTTGTTATTAAAAATTTTGTATTATAAAAAACACAAAATCAAAAGTGCTTTTGTCCCATAAACAGAGACAATGCAGCACACTGAACATCTTTATATACCCTAACCCCCTCCAATTAACTGTTTAATTAATTACTTAAAACACTAGTATCCCTTAAAGTAACCAAGAACCTTTTCAGAAGATTCTATTCAGAACTGGTGATAAAGTTAAAACTTGTGTTTAGTACAGATTTTGTTAGCATTTTTGTTTTTTCTTTTATTTTTATATCCATATATATATATATATATATATATATATATATATATATATATATATATGTATATATATATATATATATATATATATATATATACTTATACACACACATACAATAATTATTAATGTGTATATAATAATGTGTTGTTGTTGTTGTCTTTCGGCTTTTCGTGGTTAGGGGTCGCCACAGTGGAACATTAGTCTGCTAATGATTGGTAGTAGATTTTGTGACTGGACATGTACCCAGTCGGACTCTTCCAGTCAACAAATTTAAAATAAATAAAGTAAATAAATAAATATATACAATAATTGTTTAATATAATGATTTTAACCAGCAAGAACATTTAAGGTTCTTGGTTTCTTTAAGGAATACTAGTGTTTTAAGTAATTAATTAATTAATTAATTAATTAATTAATTAATTAATTAATTAAATAACAATTAATTGGAGGGAGTTAGAGTATATAAAGATGTTCAATGTGCTGCCTTTTTGCCTGAAGAAGTATCTGTTTATGGGATGAAAGCACTTATGATGTTGTGTTTTTTATAACAACAAAATTTTAATAAAATAACAGTTGTTTAACTCCATTTTTAGCCGAGTTGTGGCTTTTTTGGCCTTTTTTGTGGTTTTGGTTGCTGTACACCTCTTTTTTGGCATTCCTGGGTTGAGACAGAATCCCCAAAGACTTTCTTCTCAAGTGGCACCATGGCCGGATACCCCTGAGAATGGTAGAACCAAATGAAGCTCCAGATCTCAATATGAAATTAAGTGTTTAATAAAGGTGCACATGCAGGGCACCTGAAGTAAGCCACAGAAGTTGAATTGGATCTTCTGGAATGTGCATTTGATTTTCATGGTAATGGTCTGTTATGACAGGAGTAGATGAAGGAGATGTAATCTGACAGCCATTTAGATAAAGTCACTTTGAAAACTCTTGATTCTGATCATTGGTTTTGCTGGGGAAGATAATATAAAAAATTGGTAATGTTTCCTTACTGATTTTGTCCTGTAAAGGTAAAATCTTAGTTGCCTATATACATCCAAGATATGAAGCTGCTATTATGCTTTGTTGGACCAATTTGTGAAGAAAGAAGACTGAAAACCATCCCACTAAGAAATACCCTCAAACATAACCCCTCCAACTATAACTAGGGAGCATGTACTAGCTGGGCTCACTAAAGACAAGAACTCAGCCTCAGTGGGCCCCAGTAACATCCCAGGATGCCTCCTGAATAGTCTAAAATATGACATATCAGGATCCCTGGAGTCAATATTTAATTACAGTCATAAAACTGTCTGGCTTTATGCCATAAGAATGGAGGGCTGTGACGGTCATACCGCTTCATAAGGGAGGGCCTTCAACAGATCCTATAAACTATGACCCATTAGTTTGACTAGTCTTAGTTGCAAAGCCATTGAAAAGAATTATCACGGAAATTATCAATAATGACAGATACCTCCAGACACTGTACCCATCCCAGTTTGACTTTGTCAATGGAAGGTGGACTTCTTTGAAAAGGTCACTAAGGCAATGGAAAATGGTGCCTACTGCCTACCTAGATCTGGCTAAAGCATTTGATGCAATACTCTACTCTGGCATTGTTAAATGCAAAAACTAGGTATAAACCCATTTATGACATGATGGATAACTTAGCTGGCTCATAGATAGGACCCAAGAGGTTAGGATCAGTGAGGCTATATCCTTAAAGAGGCCAGTCACCAGTAGATCTCCTCAGAGCTCTGTGCTGGGCCCATTTGCCTTTGGCATCTACTTTTTGGATGTCAAAGGCCTCTGGCTAACCAATTTTGCAGATGATTGCAAACTGGGTATAGTCACTGAACAGCCCCAAGATGAGAACTCTCTTCTGGAAGGTTTAACACAAACACATGGTGCTGAAGCTGTGGCTTAAACTCAGTAACAAGAAATGCATTACAGTAGCTTTTGGGAAGTAGGCCACTCCAGTTAACTACATCATTGATAAAACATCCCTAAAAGTTGATTCACTAGGCAGGGATCTAGCCTTTGACCAATTTGTCCAAGGTAATGTGAAAATCCTTCTGCGTTGTTGAACTTATAAGTAAGGGCATGGCATCTAGGTTCAGAGAGGTCATCATACCACAGTACTCGGTCCTCATCAGATCCATCATGGACTATAATGCCCCCTATGGTATATACCTGACCAGACAATGCAGCAACTGGAATGCCCACAGAGGTTCCACACAAAAAGAATACAAGGAGTAAACACAATGTCCTATGCTGATTAGATATCTGCCTAGCATACAAGGCATCCCTAGACCCTGTTTTGATAATCCTTTTGCACATCTGCAAAGCAAACAGCATCAGAACAACAAGATTACAAGACTTGAATTTTGTTTGCAATATAAACAGGACATGTTGGAAAGACAGACATGTTTCTCAGAGAACTCTTATTCTCTGGAACAGGCTCCACATACATATGAAGCGGAATTCCTCCCTAACCCTATTTAAGTGCAACTTGAACAAATGAATGGGTAACTGGACATTCACCCCTGCTCTAGCATCTATGGCTTTGATGGACAGAGGTAGTCAGTAAATCACCCCTATCTAAATCAAATTTGTGGGCCGCATTTGGGTTGCATGGCTAGGCTTATAAGGGTCCTAGTGGTCATTAGTCTAGCATATACCTACAAAGCTATGAAGTAAACAGTTTTGTTTAAGGAGGTCTCTGAGGCTACTTAGAGAACAAATGTAGGATTTGGTTTAAGGGAGACTATGTCTTTATGGAAAATCAAATATAGTTGTTTACAGAACAAGGCATGTGTCTCAGATATACCATTTTACTGAAGTAACAACTAGAAGTAATGTCATCCAAGAAAAGTGTTTTAAAGAGGAATTTGAGGCAGGCATGAAGGATAGTCTAGTGACATCCTGAAGTACTAGTGTAAGATTCTATGGTGGACTGAGGTTTTTGATGGCTTACCTAAAAAGAAAAGCGTCCTTCGAAAATACCTTGTATTCCTTTTGAGAAACTAGAGAATTGAAACTGAAGCTTATGAAAGTTTGAGATAGCAACCAATTGGACTTTGATTGTATAGTAATCAAAATGGTGGCTAGAAAAACGAAATTATTTGAAGATGTGCCATAGTACTGTGTGTTTTTTAATAGATTATGAGGGTGTTCTGGCATGTGTTATGTTTTTTGTTCAAGGATTTTCATTAAAATCAAAAAGTTTGTAAAATGAGACAGGTTTAAATGGAGATGACAAGAAACAACTATATACGAGATCATCCTCAAAATATTTGTGGGAGCATGTAACACAAAAGCTGAAAATAGACATTTAAAAAAAGCTGTCATACGTATAGGTGGGAATAATAACTTCATATCATAATGACTGCTCTAGACATATTATTTTGGAACATGAATGGCCTCACCAGTAAAGATAAAAGAGTAAGAGTATTGAATTATATTTAAAAATGGAGAGTGAAAATAGCAATACCACAGGAGACACATTTGGAAAGAAGTGAGCATGTAAATTTAATAATGGATTTCATAGTGGATATTCAGCAGAATATCAGGGACAAAGCCAAAGGGGAGCACTTATACTAATTGCCAGAGGTGCTCCAATAGTAAAAGAAGAGAAAAAAAGATAGTAATGGTAGTAAGGGACAACTGACAAGGGAGAAGGATTACTCTGGTGTGCACTTATATTCCATTTAAAATGGTTGTTATGGAGCTTAAGAAAATTTTGGGAGAAATGATTAGCTTTCAGAGAAGAATACGGCTTATCAGTGGAGACTGGAACTCGATTTGCAACAGTGGAAGATATAATGAGGGGCCTAAAAGGGAAAATATAACAAAAAGAGAGAGTAGGTTTCTGAAGAAATTTCTATAAACATTTGGTATGGAAGACTTGAAATCAGTAGTAGGGACTCTATTTACATATTATTCCCTAAGGTAAGGTACAATAACCAGGCTAGACTAGACATAAATTATATTTCACAGTAACATATACATCTAATTGAAAGCTTTTACACGGACACAATATCTATTGCACATCATGCACCAAAAACAATTAAGATTAAAATGCAGGGGGATGAAGTTAAAATGAAACAGTGGCACTTCCTCAACTACCTGTTAAAAAGAGAGGAATTTAAGGAATGGTTAGTGGAAATTATTCAAAAACTATTAAGGAAAAGATAAATTTCTTCATAACCTATAGCTACTGAGTGGGATAAAATTCAAGAGAAGTCTAAAAATAGGGTAGAAATAAAAGAAAAATAGATATGGTTAAGAAGTAACAAGAATTATTAGAGGGGCTGGCAAAGACTAAAGTTTTGTAGAAAAGTGGAATCTCACAGAACAAGAGGATGTGCAACTACAGAGTACTAAAGAAAAAATAAGGTAATATATGAATAATACACATGACTTTAGAAAAATTGCTCTTAAGTAACTGTTTTTGATAATAACTTCAGAGCACAAACACTCTTAGCAGAACAGTGTAAGCAATAGAAAGTAGAAAGGGTTGTTGCCAGACTTAGGCAGCCTATAACCAGAAAACTAACCAAATAGCCTGTAGAAGTATTAGAGATATTTTGGAAATTTTATGAAAATTTTTTTAAAGCAGAGGAATGTGGAAATTAAGAAAAAGTACAAATGGAAATATTTATGGAAGGCTTAAGTATGCCAAGGTTAGAGGTAGATGAGGCTTAACAATTAACAGTTAAGATAGGAGGAGATGAGATAAAATGGTGATGTATTATCAATCTGCAGGAAAGTCTCCTGGAACAGATGGTATTCCTGTTGATGTTTGGAAGATAGGAGGGATGAAAATGATAAAGATCTGGAAGGCTTTATCTGACATTACTTTAAAAGGAGGGAAAGCACCAACATCCTGGAAGATCGCTGTGATGGGTGCTAATACCTAAAGATGGTAAAGATCCATCAGCCACAGCTTCATACAGGCCCATAGGGGACTAACACCAATGAATGCTGAATATCTGGGGTGAAGTATTAATGTTATGGAGGCCTCCATGGCACCCAATCAGAACAGCAGTATAGAAGCTGGAGGAGAGTCGTATTTGAGAACATTTACTTCTTGTAGTCTGAGGAGATTAGCTTTTGTTCTGGGAGTAGTCTTGCTATTTTTTATTGTGCTGCCTAGCTGTCAGCCTATAAAGGTCAAGAACCGAGAAGGTTCCATGTTTTATTTTTCTAAGTTTATGGAGATACCCAAGGGTGGAGTAAGTAATATCTTGCTAAAATGAGTGCTTTCCTTTGTTTACAGATAGCAGCCAGTCATCAAGATATAAAAACACTCAAAACACTTAAGAGCCTGAGATGTTCTGCAGCCATCAAAATGCACTTGCTGAACACCCAGGAGCTGCAGTGAAACTGAAGGGCAGTGATTGGAATTGGTAATGGTTGGCATTCAGTCAGAAGTAGTGGAACCTTATGGTTTATTTTGTGGTCTTGGTGTGTAAGTAAGCATCATGAATGTCTACTGGACATAACCAGAACTCCTCGTGTAGAAGTAGAAGAATGGACTACATTGTGACCATCTGGAATTTTGTCTTCTTAATCGAATCAGATCCAGAACTGGCCTAAGGTCCTTGGTCTTCTTTAGGACTACAAAGACTCTTGAGTAGACCCTGGATCCCATTTGGTCTGATGGGACCTCTTGGATATTTCTTTTTTGTAGATGCTGATATCTTTCTCTAGCTGTTATCCTTTTTTGCTGGGTGGAATGTCTGGAAGGGGCAAAGTATTTTGTATAAGTATAGAAATGAAAGATTTGATGTTGACTGTAGATATGATGTTCTTCACACATTTGTCTTCTGTGATGACTGACCAAGCTATGGATAAACAGTGATAGATCCTCCAACTGCCTCCAGAGGAGAGAAACTGAGCAACTTTTCAGGAATGCTGGAAGGGTTTCCCCTGAAAAGGGACATCTAATATGAAAGTTATGTGCTTACCATAATGACAGATCCATATTGTCTGATTTTCCTCTGGTCCATCTATGGGTTGTCAGATCTGACCTCGGCACCGAATCTGAAGTTCTTTGGTTCCAGGGTTGTGACTCCTCCCCTATCCATAATTCCCTGAACTCCAACTCAGAATGAGTTTGTCCTCCGAAAAATACTACCTGCGTAAGTAGATCCATGTAATGATAAACTAATCAATGAATTCCCATGCCAAGCCAAATTGAGAATGCATGTCAGAAAAAATCTTAGGGTTATGGAAAACTGGAAGTAAAAAATGGACTAACAAAACCAGAGATATGATAAAGATCACTTTTAATATAAAATCCAAACCACTGAGTTTTCAGGACAAAGTCCCTTCATCAGTGTGTATAAAAAAATTAAATTGCACTGAAATTTATACTAAAACACATGACACAGCAAATAAATCAAATAACGTACTTAATTGAAAAATAACCTGTTCACAAAAATTTAAATAAAGCCTTCAGATATAGTATTGTTATCTAACAATAAAATAGCTATCTAACAATAAAATTACTTATTTCATACTCAATTAATTTCAAAATGGATTTAAAATTAAGAACAATAGATGTTCCGATAAGTTTTAAATTACAAACTTTCATAGTCAATAATTTTAGGCTTCAGTAGAGAATAAAATCTCATTATTTAATTTGCCTGAATCCAGACACAATGCCATTCATAGGCTGTAGCAGATATGTATTGTAAAAATATATAAACTGTATAAACATAATACAATCCTATAAAAACAATTTAAAGTTTTGTCTGTTTCAACTTTAAAATAGCTTTAATGCTGATTACAGCATTTATTCCAGATAAGTGATCAGCTTCAAGCCTAAGTATCCACTAATATTCTGCAATTTCTAGCTTGTTGTTTAAATATCCGCCCCTTAAATTCATTAAGATTCTCTGAATGGTTTATTGTGTTATCTCTTGTATTTTTTATTACATATATTTAAGTCAATGTTCAATCTGCTTGTTCTTAAGAACTGACTAGTTATAATGCCCTTTAAAAATGTGTGGTGGATGCTTACTTTCTCTATTTAGGAATCTGTCAGCCTGTACTTCCTTTCTAAAAATACTGGTAATGATCTGATCATCTATTTCAGTCAAATTAATATCAAGAAAATTTACTTTTTCATATGAATAATTCATCTTGAACTTTAAAAATTGTGAAGTAGTGTCCAAACAGGAGACATAGTCACCCAGACTAGTCTCACTCTCTGTCCAAATGAGCAATATATCATCTACAAAGTGTTTAGAAAATGCTTCTTTGTCAATATATTTGTTTATGGTGTTTTATATATATATATATATATATATATATATATGTATCATATCATATGTGTTGGCAATGGGACTACCCATTGCCACACCTGAAATCTGATGATACAGTTACTGTTCAAATATACACACATTACCAGTTTGTACAATCTAACAGTGAACAAGCAGCTTCCATCTCCCTACTTGCAAAGTTTGTATTAGATACCAAAAATGTCTCTAACAGCTTGAGTCCCATAAGAATGTGGGATCACTGTAAGCAATTAATTTATATCTAATGTAACAAATATAAATTCAGCACTGGGATAATTTGCAAACCATTCATATAATTTATCTAAGAAATCACCAGTATCTTTGATGTAGCTTTGTAACTTATTCAGAAAAGGACTTAATAACTTCTCAAGATACAGAGAGATTAGTTCAGTAATCCATCCTTGACCAGATACAATTGGTCTCATTGGGGGACACTCTAAAGTCTTATATATCCTCGGTAAGCCACAGAGAAAAGGTGTTATAGGGTGTGAAACATTAAAAAAATTAAAAATTTCTAAAGTGATGTCATTAAGCAACTTTAACTCATATACCAAAGAGTTAACTTTATATAATACTATTAAGAGCATCAGCATTAATTTTTTGAAAGTGGTCTCATCACTTAAAAACTCATTCATATAGTGCAAATACTTTATTTATCTAAGATAACAATCACCCCTCCTTTATCTGCTGGTTTGATGATAATATCAAAATTATTCTGTAACTTCATTAATAACTCAAACTCATCCTTAGTTAATTTTTTATTATATTTGGGTTGTGTATAAAAATCACATAATTGCTTCTCACATATATCATGAAATGCAGTAATGACTGGTGTACTCACTAGTACAAAAGTACTCGACCTCTTCATGGTATTATTAACACAAACACCATCTTTAAATATAAGGTTTAAATTAAGATTCCTCGTAAAAAGTTTTAAATCTATTAGTGCATCAACAATCGAATCACTTTTTGTAGGAATAAATTGTAGTCCCTTTCTCAGCAATGAACAATCTGTACAGGACAGTTCTAAACTGGATACATTAACAATGGCTTTATCATTGTTTAATTCCTGTTCATTGAATGATTGTGGGTCTCAGGACCATTTTAATGTCTTCTGTCTTTGCTTCTTTTTCTTCTTGTTCTCCCCCTTTACGACCCTTTTCTTCTTGTCTCTATTTTTTCTGGTAAATTCAATTTGAGAACAGTTTCTTGGTAGTGAAAGTCATCACCAATAATGTCTCATTTCTGGCTCCACACTTCTCTGACTGTTGGAACCAGCCGCAGCCTGCATAAGAATAGGTGGTTCTGAGAGCTGCCGTGATTGCTCAGTAGATCTATCATTTAACGGATCAGGCATAGTAATGACATCAATTTCATACATCGAGCCTCTGGCATTAGACTCATGGAGGAAGTTAGTTGTTTCTCTAGGCCATGAAAAAAATGTTTCCTCTCTTAAAGTCATTCACATCTTGATGTATCTTACACGTCTTGGTCTGTTGTAGATGCTGCTAAAACATACTCAGGCATTTTGACATGTCATTATAAAGCTCAAGAAATTCTTTAAAGCATGGCATAACAGAAATATGATTTTCAATGGCAACAATCTCTGATTGTAAATCTTTATATCAGAGAAAAATTGGTTTCTAAGTGATATATAGTCATCACTAAGTTTTAAATGTAGCTGTTGTCATTTTTTAAGTAAGACAGGGCACAGGTTATCGTAGGTAGGCATTTTCAAGATCCTCAGACCTCTTGGTACAATGCCGAGTTCTAAATAGGCTTGGAAACTTAGCCTCTACCACTGCAATCGTTTATATGTCTGTGCCTTCTTTTCTAAGACATGTATCTGCTGTAGAAATGTATTATCTCATGCAAAATTGTTATTGGCAACAGTAACATTCAATTAATTAATATTCCTAGGCAGAGGATTCGAATGTACAGTCATAATGTCTCAAAACTAATGATACAACCTCATTGTGGAATTCAAATCCATCTGAGTTTCACGAACAAAAGGCTGTGTCATGTTAAATAAGTTTAAAACTCCAGCTGCATCTCTGACTCAAAAAAGGAGAGTAAAATTAGACAAGAAAAAGAAACAGGTGAACACACAAACATAGTCAACAGTAAAATCCAACAAACCACTTGTAATAAAAAACAGACAAAACCAGAGATATGATAAACCATTCAGATATAGTAAAGCTATCTAACAATAAAATAGCTATCTAACAATAAAATTACTTATTTTACATTCAGTTCAGGCACATTAAGTACTGAGATTTTATTCTCTTTTTAGGATTGGTCACCGAAGCCTGAAGCCTAAAATTATTTGCTATTTAAGTTTGTAGTTTAAAACTTATTGGAATATCTATCATTCTTCATTTTAAATCAGTTTTGAGTATGAAATAAGTAATTTGTGTTGTTAGATAGCTATATTATTGTTATACAGCTAGACTATACCTAAACGGTTTATTTAAATTTATGTGAAAAGTTTTTTCGATTAAGTACGTTACGTGATTGGTTTGCTGTGTCATTTGTTTTAGTATAAATTTCAGCATAATTTAATTGTTTTTTTTATTACACATTGATGAAGAGACTTTGTCCTGAAAGCTCTGTGGTCTGGATTTTATATTAAAAGTGATCTTTATCATACCTCTGATTTCATTAGTCTGTTTTTTTATTACAAGTAGTTTCTTGGATTTTACCACTGACTGTGTGTTCACCTATTTCTTTTTCTTGTCTAACTAAACTGGCCCTAATGACTGCTCTCAAACAGGGTATGCCAAAGTTGACCTAGTCATTGGAGTCCTATTTTTGCCAATGTGGCAGGGGACAGGTGGGAGGGATGCTGAACTGAATGAAAATCAGAAAACATATATCTATTGTTATGCTAAGTACATAACTTACATGTCCAATGTGGTCTGTTTTCATCTGATTCAACTATGGAACACATTCTCAAGCATATAGACCTGGTGGTATCAAGGAAGCCAAAACAGGAATGTGATCTGGATTGTTCATCCACTATATAAATATATATATATATATATATATATATATATATATATATATATATATATACACACACACACACACACACACACAGTGCATAAATAAAGTGTACACACCCCTGTTAAAATGCCCGGTTTTTGTGATATAAAAAAATGAGACCATAATAAATCATTTCAAAACCTTTTCCACCTTTAATGTGACATATAACCTGTACAATTCACTTGAAAAACAAACAAATCTGTTATGGGAAAAAATATAAAAAAAAAAAACTACAATACGTTGGTTGCATAAGTGTGCACACCATTAAAATAATACTTCAATGAAGCACCTTTTGATTTAATTACACCATTCAGTCTTCTTGGGTACACACCTGCCATCAATTAAAGAGACTCTGATTAACCCCAAATAAAGTTCAGCTGTCCTAGTAGGATTTTCCTGACATTTACTCAATTACCTGCTACAGCAAAAGCCATGGTTCGCAGAAAGCATCAAAGGGATCTCATTGTTGAAAAGTATCAATCAGGAGAAGGGTAGAAAAAAAATTTCCACAGCATTGGATATACCATGGAACAGTGAAGGCAGTCAGCAAAAAGTGGAGAAAATATGGAACAGTGACATTGCAAAGGACTGGATGTCCTTCCAAAATTGATGAAAAGACAAGACGAAAACTGGTCAGGGAGGCTGTCAAGAGATCTACAGCAACAATGAGGGAGCTGTAGGAATTTCTGACAAGTACTGGTTGTGTACAACATGTGACAACAATCTCCCGTATTCTCCATATGTCTGGACTATGGGGTAGGGTTGCAAGACAGAAGCCTTTTCTTACACAGAAAAACATCCAGCCCTGGCTAAAAATTGCCAAACAATACATCAATGTAAAATGTGTTATGGTCTGATGAAACCAAGGTTGAACTTTTTGGCCACAATTCCAAAAAGTATGTTTAGCACAAAAACAACACTTTGCATCACCAAAAGAACACCATCCCCACAGTGAAGCATGGTGGTGGCAGTATCATGCTTCCGGGTTGTTTTTCTTCAGTTGGAACTGGGGCTTTAGTCAAGGTGGAGGGAATTATGAACAGTTCCAAATACCGGTCACTTTTGGCCCAAAACCTTCAGATGTCTGCTAGAAAGCTGAAGATGAAGAGGAATTTCAGCTTTCAACATGACAACAACCCCAAGCATATCTCCAAATCAACAAAACAATGGCTTTACCAGAAGAAAATTAAAGTTTTGGAATGGCTCAGCCAGAGCCCAGACCTAAATCCACTAGAAAATCTGTGGAATGACCTGAAGAGGGCTGTGCACAAGAGATGTCCTTGCAATGTGATAGATTTGGAGCACTTTTGCAAGGAACAGTGGGCAAACATTGCCAAGTCAAGATGTGCCATGCTGATAGACTCCTACCCACGAAGACTGAAAGCTGCATTTATATCAAAAGGTGCTTCAACAAAGTATTAGTTTAAGGGTGTGCACACTTATGTAACAAGCTTATTGTACGTTTTTTATTTTTTATATTTTCCCCTAACAGATTTGTTTGTTTTTCAATTGAATTGTACAGGTTATAGGTTACATTAAAGGTGGGAAAAGTTTTGAAAATATTTATTGTGGTCTCATTTTTTTATACCACAAAAACCTGGCATTTTAACAAGGGTGTGTACACATTTTATATACAGTGTGTGTGTGTGACCACTGCCTTGTGGAATGAGCCTTAGGTTTAGATTGTAGATGCAATCCCTTTTTTATTGTACACAAAGGAAATGCATTCAGATAACCATCTAGACAGAGTAACTTTAGCGACTGCTTTGCCCAGTTTAAGCTTAGAAAATGCCATGAACAATTGATTTGACTTTTTTTTGAAAGATTTAGTTCTATGGAAATAAAATATAACTAGCATGTATTCACCGTTGTTTGAAAATCTTGTAAAAAAGACTATTAGATTTATTGAATGATTTAGATTAGCTTCAGATGCCACCTTAGGAAGGAAGGATGCATTAGTCCTTAAGGAAACCTTGTCCTTCTGAAAAAACAAATAAGATGGTTTTCAGGAAAAAAGCTTGCATCTCTAAAATCCATTCAGCTGAAGTGACTACCACCATAACAATCATTTCCCAAGAGAGGGAATTTTAAGTCTACTAATGCTGCTAGCTCAACTGGAGGCTGAGTCAATGCTTGTAACATGATAGTAATATTCCAAGGGGGGTACTGGATCTCTGATATGGGGCCAAAGAAGAAAGGTTCCTTTCAGGAAGCTTTAGAAATTCTCAAAGAGGCTAGAGAGCTGTCCTTCTGGCCTATATAGGAGCTAGAGATAGCTGCCATCTCTACTTTGATGTTAAGTAAATGGAGCTGCTTTGAAAAAGTACTGGTAAGAATTCTAAAATGGAAGGAATGGGAGCTGAAAATGGATCTAAGCCCTTGGATGTAGCCCAAATGGAAAAAAGCTCTTCCATTTGCTGTGGCATACTTTCACAGTCACCATTTTTGGGACTGATAAGATCCTGGCTAAAGTTACAACTGGAGGAACCAAGTGGTTAACTTCAGGACTTTTTGGTCCCAAGGAGGTAATCTGGCCGGGTGTGTTACTATATCTGAATGGTGATCTAGCATCAATAGAAGATGCACTAGAAGAGGCCACAGGAAGAGAAACCATGTTTAACGAGGCCAGAAATGGGCAATGAGGATCACCTTAGCCTTGCATATTCTTGCTTTCTGTATGAACTTGTTCATTAAAGGCAATGAGGAAAAGCATATATGAGATCTGGAGGCAAATTATGGACTAGAGCATCCCTCGATGAATGTCCCTGTGGGGGGGGGGGTCAGGGCATAGTAACTGCACTTGTTGTTTAGGTAGGACAGAAGAGAAGCGTCCGTTGTCACTACTGCCACAGAGGACTCTGTAAGCAATGGATGCCTGTTGACTACAGAGTGAGACGTTATCCACCGAGATATGTGTTGCCTGGAGATTTGAGTAAGCCTTATTTTGGCATGAAGCAGGTGATACATTTGGGAGCATTGTATTGCAAAGGTCCACTGAAGGACCCAAAGTAAAATCTGGCCAAAAACCATGAAAAACATGGAAGCCATTAGGCCCAATAGGTAAAGAATTAGCCTTGCTGGTGGGTAGGAGTGAGTTACAGTGATACAGATGGAAAGCATCCTGGAGTTTGGAAGTTGGGCGATCTGAAAACTTGTGTCCAGGTGGCATTTGATAAACTCCATCTGTAGAGATGGAATAAGCTGGATTTTGGTTAGACTGATAATAATCCCTAGATCCTGCATCCACCAGAGCAAAAGGTCCTGATGGTGCAATAATAGGTTGCTGGTTGTAGTGGTCAGGAGCCAATCATCGAGATATGGAAAAACATGGATCCTTAGTAGCAGCAGACACACTGCCACTGCTGCAATAACCTTGGTGAACAGCCTGGTGGCTATGATGAGACCTCATGGCAGGGCTCTGAACTGATAATGACTGGCTCCCAGACAGAAATGGAGAAATCTCCTCAAAGTCTTTTCCATCTTCACATGATAATATGCGTTCTTGAGATCTATGGAGAACAGCCAATCGTCCTACCTCAGGAGAGGGAAAATGGACTGAAATGTGACCATCTGTAATTTTGTCTGCTTGACATACTGATTTAAATAGCTCAGGTCCAGAATGGGTCTGAGGTCCCCTGTTTGCTTAGGTACTAAAAAGAACCTCGAGTAGACTCTGGATTCTAGCTGGTCTTCGGGGACTGGCTGGATGACTCATTTTTCTACAACTTGGAATCTTCTCCCACTGAAAGTTCCCATTAACTGGGTCTAACATTGCGAGCTTTCTTCTTTTTGACTTGGGGAAATGAAAATGGTAAAACATAACCTCAGGAAATTATGGTTAGCACCCAAGAATCTGTGATTATGTTTCACAGGCTTGTAGGTGCAAAAATAAGCACACTTTGCCTATCTACAGAGTGTAACAGTCAGGCAACCCTTCAGGGGTGCTGAAAGGGCTTTTTGGTAAATGGACTCCAAAAGCCCTAGTTATGCAGTCCACCTCTGGCTCTAGGGCGATGTCCATTATTGATATTTCTTCCTCTGCCTTGAGGGGGTCTATCACCAGTAATTTTTTGGTAAGAATTCTGTGACTTTCTAAACCACATCTTCTGCCAAGCCCACTGACTCTTAGAGTAGGATCTCTGTGGCATGGAGAAGTGAATGCCTACCATCCTGTTGACCTCTTGTCAGTATTTGCTTTACTTTAGGACCAAATTGGGTGTATCCATCAAAGAGGACATTGATGAAAGATATCCTGAAGTTTTCTGCAAAGTCATATAGATATCGCCAGGCATGCTGACAAATGGTAATGCTGGTGCCTGCTGCCCTTTCCATGCCATCAGCTGCACAGGAAAGCAGTCACATAGCTATATTGGAGGTAGACTGGAGGACAGAAAGCTGGGAGTCCACTGTCTTTTGAACATCTGCAGGAAAAATACAGAATAGACACTTGGATATCTCCTTGGTGAAGTCTCTCTGAAATCTGGTGACATGAGCTATATAATTCAGTAGCCTGAGTGCAAAGGTCACTGAAGCATATATTTGTTTCCAAATATGGTTCATATCCCTAGATCCACATTAGGGGAATGGACTGAAGAACTTTCTTCAGACAATTCCTTCTATGTGGTTGCTGCTAGAACCACCACATCCACCTGTTGGCTGTTGCTCAAATGTTTCCTTTCTGCAGGTGCTGACAGAATCCTGTTGGATTTCTTAGGAATGGGCTTTACCACATCAGGGTTTCTCCATGCCCAATGAGACATCAAATCAATGAGTAGATCAACAGGTGGTACTACCCAGGATAAAGATGAGCCAGAATTAAGGCTTCTGGGAACATAAACTCATCTGGAGATGGACTGTCTGTAGAAAATCCCCATCTCTGTTTCATCAATTCAAGGACCTCATTAAAAGTGATGTCTTTAGTGGGGGATTTAGGGAGCCTTTGTCGTCATCCAAATCTGTGTCCTCAGTGATGAACACTCAGGAAGAGTCTAAGTGCTTCTGTTTGCATGTCTGTTTTCTGAGAAACATCTGTGGGGAAGCTCAGATGGTTCTGAATCAGAGCGGGAGCTTATATAGCAGGTTGCCTGGGAAGCCTGTGAACCTGTCTGTACCTGTTTGACAGAAGGATGAGAAGCAGAAGCTAATTCTAGTTGGAGTTCAGATAGAGCTGACCTGCATGAAAGCACCTTTTCCCTCAGCATTGACAGGACCTGCTCAAAAGCCTTGAAGGCCAAGGATGCCAGCGCCCTTCTGTCCATGGACAGAAAGGAAACTTCTGAATTGAGGTGCCATGACCCTGAGGCAGATATCAGTGCTAAGCTGTCAAGTCTGATGCACTGAAGGGAAGATATGGCTCCAAAAGCATCTGAGTAAAACAATCCCTGGAGTTATGGCACCAAACCTTCAACCCTGAGACGCTTCTTGATTTGAACATGTCAGACCCAATGAAAAAAGAAGAAAGGAACTCATCAGAGTCGAAGTCACTTGACCTACCAGCTCCAGCAAAGGCACTCTGGGACAGATCGGGTCAGAGGCAACTGATGTCAAAGGACGCACTAATTCCAGAAAAGATACAAGAGGGATTAGCTGGTCCAGCACTCTATATGTTCCCAGAAGACAGCACCAAGAGAACCTTGAGTTGTATCAGCATCCTAAGGAACTTTCTCATCATTCTGTCAATGTCCTGTTCAATCAGACTTCCTGATAACCAGGACAACAATGCCACAGATGGTGGTCTAGAATATCTTCTCTCCTAAAGGATAGGTGAATGCAGTTTGGGACTTTCTGGGTCTGAGTAGAATCTGGGCTGAGCAGAAAATATACAGAGTTGAGAAACTGTCAGCTCTGAATGTCTTGGCACTTTGGGATCTGATGCCAAAGTTACTGTCAGATCCGGAGAACATTTGTGGGACTTCTACGAGTCCAATTTTTTCCTATCTTTTCTTTTGACTTCTCTTTAGCTTTGTCTAGTTTAGTTTTCTCAAGCTCCTTATCTTTGTCCTTGTCTGTTTCCTCCTTGAACTTCTTATCCTTGGTGTGATGTCCCTGCTCTGGGACAGGAATCAAGGAGCCTTAATCCTCACCATTTACTCTGGACAGGGAAGTTCACTTGGAACAAAAATAAATGTACACACTATTTCCAGATGCAGCTCTCTGTACCAAGCTCAATTTCCCTGAAGAGCACCCAAGAAACACACTCAGTCCAGGGCCTGGGTTTCCCTCTCTTTCTCTCCAGGCCCCCAGTAAGACTCCCCACTAACACAGTTGTAGAGTTGAGCCCTCAGCTGAGTGTTCCAAGCAAAGCTCAACACCATCTTCTCTGTGAAGCCAGTGCTCTGTATCCCTGCCCCAAGTAGCTGACACATACACTCTTTGAGATTTGATTTTCACACACACACAGACACCTGGTAAAGGCTGACACAAATTTACCAGGTATGCCCCTCTGCCCAAACTATAAGGTAGGTATTGCCACCAGAACACTCCAAAGCCAGCTACTCTAAGGCTCTTACAAGGGTACACAATTATACTGAGTAAAATGAATACTAATTCAAATGGTAGTGTTTGACCAATGCAGCAAGGCTTTCATGAGCAGCCACAGTGTCACCAAATAAATATAAGTACTCTCAAAGCGTAAAATATTCTCTAAAAGACCAGTCATAATGAAAAGCTTAAATATATTTAATAATAAATAATAAAAGAACACGAAAATACTAAATATCTATTTATAATAAACACCAGAGTTTCAGTCACAGGAAATATTAAAAATAACACAGATGATTAGATTCATAGAGATACATAAAAACAGTACTTAACTAATATCACTATATTTCCCTGACTGATCTAAAGAATTACTATTCACTGCTTACTTAAGTGGTTGAGTGGTCTTCCTTCTTGGTCAGGTTTCAAAAACAAACTGCCCTGAGACTTCTGTCTCATCTAGTATTAAAACAGCATTTCAGTGCTGGATTACAGAATGACATCACATGTATCTGGTCATCTGACTCTGGTTTCGACACTACCCCCTTTACTAGAAACTGAACCAGATACTAGCACATATGTGTTACAATACATACAGCTAGAGTGTTGCTGAGACGTCATAGCATCTGGAAGCTATAAAACCATTTCAAAACTTTCACCCTTCCAGGTTAGCAATTAGTTCACCCCTAAGGACAATGCAGTAGGATTCCTAGTCCTGGTTTTCACAGACATTTCATCTCTGGCTGTAATCAGAACCGTAAGGTACAATCTTTATGGCCCAAACCAAGTAATTTAATTTCAGGTTATTTTTTCAAAGTTAGCTGAACTGAGATTAAACTCTTCTCTTCCACTATCCTCTGTTACAATATATTCATTTCAACAGTTACAATACAGTCTGACATACATGTCTATTTCTTTTCTGTCCAGCTAACTTTGGTACATTTTCTAACACAAGCAACTTTACAAATACATTTTCAAGACAAGCACCTGTACAAATCAGTTTGATATAAAAATGACATATAATTCTTTACAAAACTCCAGCTAGCTATGCTGGCATATTTGACACATCCACTGTACTACTTCTCCTGGCATAGCTGGCAATACCTCACATAATCACACTTGGTCTGTGGAAAGAGGCAGCAGAGGAAGTAGAAGGAATGGCAGACCTTGTCTGGTACGGGAGTCCCTATACTATGAGTTTTGCTCTTTGAGTCTGCAAGACATGGAACTGAAAGAAGAGCACTCCTGACTTGGTGAGTCAAGGTGAGCCATGCCTAAACAATGCACACAGGGAGTATAGGTCTTGGGGCAACACTTGTGCCCACACTCTGTACACTTCTGAAGCCTTGACCATCAGCCATTATTAAACGTACAACATACACACACAGACACAGACACACACACACACACGGCTAAGCCTGAACTACTACCATTATGACCATCTACTATTTCTAAACTACGAGTATCTATAACAAAGCTTACTGAAAAACTTAATGAAATGCCTAAGGTAAGGAAGAGCATCACACTTAACTATATAATCTTTTAATATCCTAACACTACAAAAAGATACACTCTAGCACTATAATAAACACACTAACAATCTAAAAATCCTAATACTCTTATAGCACACTAGGGAGAAATAATTTCTCTCTGTAAGGGAATGAGTAGAAGAAAAGAAAAAAAGAAAAGAAGTTATCAACTTCCAGATTATCACTGAAAAGGAAACAAATGTAAGAGCCTTCAATAGTGCAACCAAACACTTTAGGCTGCAAACAAGATCTGAGGTACTGAGGTGAACTTCAGGAATTATGGGTAGGGGAGGAGTCAGAGCCTTGGAACTGAAGAGCTTCAGATTCAGTGTTGAGCTCTGATCCAGTTGGATCCAACAAGCAAACATTGATTCAGACAAAAATAAACAACATTGGATCCATTGGTTTTGCAGTCCTCTCTGCCTTTGGGTTGGTATCCATTAAAGGACCTCCACTGCTATGAGGGCCCCTCTCAGAACAGGAGTTGATGGAAGATTGTTGGGACTTCTTGAACCAGAGCCTTTGATACTTTTCTGGTTCCAGGAGGACCTTTGAGGGAATTCAAAGAGGATGCCAGTGGAAGACAACATCTTACCCTCTTGCCTGCTCTTCAGCTCTTCATCAAAGTCACTTTCACCTTCAGGCCAAACAAACATGATCAATTGTAAGGAACATTGAAAAGGGATTTTTTAAGTTAAATAAAAAATGACACCTTCCACATTTAATACAATATTTACTCCCCTTTGCTTTATAGTTGTCTGTAAAATTACAAAACCACAGCCAGGCATGATGGCCATATGGTTTACTGGTGTCAGCTGCCCCATCAGCCAAATTATAGATTAGCCTCATATACAGGTTAGTGAAAGATAACAAAGTAGACAGTTGGGCTTCCATCTGTTTCCTGGTGTCCAGTGGAAGATCTCTGGAGGGAGTCTAAGTTCTGTTCCACCAGATCCTTCTGGAGCTGTTCCATGTGCATGACACAGTTCAACACCCTGAATGAAAAGGTTTCCAAGGAGTATGCCCATGCCCCAGAATGGTCCACTGTCCTACACTCCCTATTAGCAGGATGTACCATGGAGCTCTTCCAGATAGCTCCTTCTTGATGGCTGCTACAGCTACAATGATATCAATTAGAGGGCTCCTACTCCAACAAAGTCAGTTTGTGGGAAGTTTCAGAACCTCATCAGGCTTGTGCTGTATAGGTTCTACCACACTGGGTTCCTAATAAGTCCTCTTCACCATCAGGTTGATGTGAAAGTCAGCAGAAATCAACAGGAGACAAACTGATAGTATGCAGGTCCTAGAATCCAAGGTAGCACGCAGTTTTAAACGTAAAAAGATTTATTATCAACTTGAATGCTTTTCGTCACCAGTAATATGGTAACTTCATCAGAAATGAACACCATGTAAATATATTGGTTTAAAATACAAAAACCAAGTCAACACATGTTAAAAACCAACCAATCAACGGGATATTTCATTTAAAGAAATGATGAGGCTAACATTTCTGATAGACAAGTAGAAAGGAATGCAACACGAACACAAGAACTGCTAAATCTATCCTTTTGTTTATCTGGCTTTCGTTGTGAAGTAGAAAGGAATGACCTGGTAATAAGATAGAGAAAATAATGAAAGATCTAACTTTTCCTGTTAGCAAAGGCTAATGTAGGCCTCTGAGACTATATAAAGGAAAAGAGATGCATACATATCTAAGTTATCTATGCAATGCTCTATAAGAATGAACTAGTCCAAAATAATAAAAAATCAAACAATTATCAAATATGAAGCAAGTTATTATAATAAGTTCTAGCAGTGACAATAAAATTAGAAACTTCACTTACCCTATACTCATCAAGATGAGCACTGGAGGACTGTACCTGGTGCTAAAAGATACAAATAAGATCTGACAGAGAGAGAGCGAGATCTCACATACTAGAGAAGCATCTGAGACCAAATATTGTGGCTCAGACCCACAATGAGGGCAGACAAAAAAACATTTAGATAGAGGAGACAATACAGGACTCATCCATTCCTATCCCATACCTTTACTGCTTTCTGGCAGAGAAGACATGACCTGGTTCCACCTTGTTTGATGATGTACTATACCATCACCACCACTATGTTTTCAGAGTGGATGGCTTCTACACCTTGTGGAAAGAGGTTTGGGAAGACCAAGATGTTTATGCATAGGATGACATCTATATGAAGCCCCACTCCTTGGACTGTCTGGCCCCAATAAGAGCAGATGCAGAGCAGGTACTGTGAGTGTTGGAAATGGAGGAGAAACAGGGTACACCTTGCTTAAATTTGGTTGATGCAGCCATCACTGCAGAAGTTTGTAACATGCTTTAGAAATCCAATTGGGCTGGTTAATTCTGTCATACAGTTGAGACTACTGCACTGTCATGTATTATAAGTATTATCTAGCTAGAGGGAGCATAAACAGGGTTGCCTTCATTAATCCTGGAATCCACAGAACTGCTAGAGCTATTGGAGTCTGTTGTTATAGCAACTGTTTTTACAATAGACTACACTGGTGGAATTCATTCCTTAGGAAGGTTAGCTAATCTTAGTCTGGTGTCCAGCTGGTAGCCAGTGAATACTATCATTTGCTATGGCCCCAACTGTGACTTTTCCGTATTATTTATCATTCATAAATCAGGCACAGGTTTTGTAAATAGCACTTTGTTCTCATGAGACACTGCCTTGTGGTGGTAGCTATGAGCTGGTCATCAAGGAAAGGGAATCCTTGGATTCCTGGCAGCCTCAAGTGAGTTGCCACTACCACCATACATTTGGAGAACCCTCTGGAGGCTGTAGAGACCAAAGGTCAGGGCTCTGTACTGGTAACAATGGTCTCCCACCCAGAAAGTGAAGGAATCTCCTGGGCACCTTTTCTACTTTTACATGTAGACAGGCATCCTGGGAATCTAAACAGCACATCTAGTCTCCTTCCTGAAAGCAAGGGAAGAAGGACTGACTGCACTGAATTCATCTAGAAGCTGTATTTTCCTACAAATTGATTTAAGCAACTGAGATTCAGTACTGGCCTAGGGTCCTATATCTCTTTTATGACTATGTAGTATCCAGAGTAAAACCAGATACTTTCTGGTCTGGTGGGCCCTCCTGGACATCTCTTTTTTCTAAGAGGTTGGCAACTTCTAAAACTATCTTCTATCAGGGTAAGACATTTTATAAGGAGTGGTAAAATGGTAAGGGGGGTTTCAAATGGAGTAGCATCTGGTTATCATATTTCTGACCCATCTGTCACAGGTGATGGGCAGGTGCATGGATACACACCCATGAATACCTCTAGAAGTGGACAGTTGGGTAAGGGCTCATGAATTCTGCTATCAATTTCTAGAGGTGGGGCTGCATGGCTCCTGGTTTGGTGGACTACCTGTGTCTGCAGGATGGAACCCATTGGAAAAATCCCCATATCTGCAGGAGTTTCTGCTAAAGTGATTTTCCTGGTTTCTTATAGGATCTTTGGGAAGCAATAAATATCACCCCAGTCGCCTTCTTGCTTATTCTTTTCCAACTTCACCTCGAATAAACAAGGCTCATCATATGGGGACATTCGTAATTTTCCACATATCCTGTTAGCCTGAGCTAAGCTTACCTCCTCATGGTGGTAATGATTGACATTGCTACCGTCACTGGTCCATCCATGGCATTATGTAGAAAGACCAATAAAGAGCATAGCAATGGTGTACACCATTTCTACTTGTGACTTAACTTGTTTACAAGTTTCACTAGGGAACAACTTTTTCAGGAAATCTAAGGTTTTATCTGTTTAATTCCTTCTGAAATCTCATAATGTCCCTTGGAAAAAGTGCTTTGTCTGTATGCTCACTTCTTTAGATGATCCATGGCCAGAGAATCCTAATATAGGGTGTGGAACACTTTTGCTTCTTCCAGTGTTTCTTTACATTGTAGAAAATGGTGGAACTCATGAAAATATTCCAATGAGAAATGACAACATTTCTAGGTATTCTTTACATACTTTTTAATACTGAAAAAAACCCATTTGGCACATCTGGTGGGCAAAATATTAACTTTATGAACAATTGTAATTTTCCTTTCTTGGCCAAAGGTAATATTGAATTGTTTGAGAAGAGACTTAAATACCAGTCCTTTATTTATAATAATTTGTATCTCCACCAATTTATTTCTTAAACTTTTTTCCATAAAAGAGTTATTGATTAACAACTTTCCAAATAAAATTTGTAGAGATGATATGATGTGTTTTTTCATGAACTGACAGTTTTTTAATGACTTAATTGGAATTAAGAATGATTGTTGAATGTAATAAAACTTTAATTTCATGGTTAAATGTAGAAATTATTGAGTTAGAAAAAAATATTACTGAAGGTACAATTTTTTTACCCTTTTCAGCAGAGTTTGAATGTGCTTTTATTGTGGATAGGTTAAAAAAGACCATTAATGCAAAAAGAAAATAAACAACTTGTACAGGATCAAACAGGATATTAATGAAATGGTTTATCTGATTCCTACTGGTTTACATAATCAGAAAGGTCATCAATGACCTCAACAACCTAATCCCCTCCCTCTTAATCAATGTAGACATCTGATGTATGCAATTGTTTTAAATGGGCCAAATGAGAATACAACTGATATTTTGGAGAACAGTCTAGCATAACAGACAGTGAGGAGGTCACTCAGATTTGTAACATACAAATGACAGAGTATTTGAATTTACAAGAGAGACAGATACAGCACACAGATTTTCAATATATGCATACATACAAATATTTCAAGTACAGAAAATAAAGCCCTTCTGACCTATCAATATACCAAATCAGTTGTTCTCATAATAAGTGTGCAGGCTGTTCTTAAAATATCTAAACTACTGCTTGCTTTAATGTAATTTGGTAGTCTATTCCATGCATCAGCTACTCTCTCAGAGAACCAATTAGTGTATTTCTCATTCTATAAAATCTTCTGCATAGGTTGTCTGATGATTCTCTATTACTTTTGATAACCACAAACAGTACTTGCGTATTAATGCAACCACATTTCTGCGGCAACTGCAAGTGTTCTTTAGAACACGAAGATGCAAATGATAGCAATATTATCGTTGTATACACAATGAAATTGGCAAGGTGAAGAATCAGGTACTAAGCTTGTTAGGAAAATGTTAAATGAGCATGCATTTTAGTTAAACTTCCATGTTTGACTGCATAACTAACACACAAGAACGGAAAAGAGTAATTTGCTGTTTGGTTTAGCACTTTGTTTGGAAAGTAAGAACAGGCTTCCCAATAGTCGATCTTTCATGGTGAAATCATACAAATGCATCCTTTTATAAAAATCTTTTCCAAAGCACAAAGAAAATAAAACGAATCAATGTAAAATTAAATCTGTCCTTTTTAATTAGCTAAGTAGATGCGTAGCTCTGTTATCAGTACTACGTGCAGTTATTGGTTTTAGAAATGCGGTTTAGAACTGTAAACAATACCTGTAGTAAGTATATGTAATGTGTGTGTTGATAACATTTTCAAAAAAAATTATATTGTGTCTGACAATTACATTTTACTGGGTTTTTGGTTTGTTACACCTAACAAGCTTAGTACCCGATTCTTCAGCCTACTAATTACCTTGTATATAGAATGCTAATACAATCCATACTCCCATTAACATCTCACCAGAATTCCAACTCCCTTTTTGTATATACCTCACTTGTATTTAGATTACTCACTGTGCTAATCTGTTATGGGTACTTGGGGTTAGTTGTCATTAGAAGGGTCTATATCATTTCATTGAAAACTCATTTCATTGAAGCTTAATTCATTGGCACATATTCACTGAAAGCTCACTTCAATGAAAACCCAATTCACTGAAAGCTCACTTCACTAAAAACCCATTTCACTGAAACTCATTTCATTGAAAGGTATATATGGCCTTTTCCCTACTGTTGTGCAATCCTGGAGTTAGTATATAAAGTAAGGGGGGTGTGGGCAGCATAGCCCCCCACATATTGCAAATATTTTAAAGCATATAGATGGATACTTGCAAGTGTAATGAAAAAATTCTTCCAGAAGACAACATATAACCAATTTATGTCGGGGGCTTCACTCCCCGCCCCCCACACACCCCTTACTTTATATACTAACTCCAGGATCACACAACAGTGGGGAATAGGCTATATATACTTTTCAACTAAATGAGTTTCAGTGAAATGTGTTTTCAGTGAAGTGAGCTTTCAGTGAATATGTGTCAATGAATTAAGCTTCAATGAAATGATATAGACGCCATTAGAAGAGCTTATACCAGCAAGAACTATCCCATCTCCTGAAATGGTTCATCCCATTAAAATAATAAGTGTACTGTAATGGGTAAAGGACCATACCCATGAGGAGGAACGTTTTGCCCTTTTTTCCTCTCCCTGTTTCACAAACAAAGTGATAGCAACATTTTTTGGAGTTTAGATACCCCTTCCCACTGCAGGCTAAAGTACTTTTGGTACAACTTTAGGAATAACGGTGACTTCAAAATGTGGTTGCGATAATATGTAAGTACCCCACAAACATTTCCAGAGGTATTTGTCTCTATATACCTGAATAAGGTCTCTTCTTAAGTATCTATATGAGACACTGTACAAGTTCAGATATTTTATTCTTTCATAATAACTTAAATTTTCAATTCCATGAATGCTCTTGGTATATTTCTGCTTTACTCTTTCCAGATTATTCATGCTTGTTTTCTTATAATGTTTCCACATTGTTATTCCATACTCAAGTTTGGGTATAATATAATTATCAAACAATGACTTCATCATTCCTGATTTCCTAGACTTTATAAATCTTTTTTATACAACCTATAGCACTATAACTTTTACTAACCAGTTGGGTGATATGATTACAAAAACTCAAATCTGGATCTACCTATATACCAAGATCCTTATATGAAGCTACAGTTTTAATCACTTTGTCCTGTATTAAGTATTCACATTTCAATTTATGTCTCCTAAATCTTGTATACTTAGTTTTTGATATACTTATCAGTATATTATTTTCCTGTGCTTAGACGGTCAATTTAGTCAAGTTTTTTTGCAGACATGCCTTATCTGTAACACACATAATCAGCTTACCCATTTCAAGTAATCTGTATATAGACTGTAGAACACCTCAAATGAAAAAGATAGATCTGAAAGTTACAATCTAAACAAGTATAAGCCTATGTGGGGCATCTTAACTGTAACCTAGAATTTCACCTGTCCCCAACTGCTGTATGATACTTGTCATGTCCTATTAGTAAGCCATGCATCTATCTATCTTGTCAAGAGTGCATCAATACCTAATTCTTCTAATTTATTGATCAGTGTTTTGTATATGACCATATCAAATGCTGAAGTTAAATCTATATAAATTGCATCACAGCATAACTTTTCATTCATAACTATTATATTGTTATAGAACATTGCATTAAAGGTGGTAATAGATCTATTTTAACATATATGTGCTGATATATGGTTTTAAGATCCAACCTTTCCCGTTCTGACAATTTATCCAACAAAACCTTCTCCATTATTTTTCCACAGTATGAAAGTAGACTTACGGGTTTGTATAGCTCTGGATTTGTCATTCTTCTCTTTCACTTAAAGGCAGGATTAACAAGTGCATGTCTCTAATCATGAGGAATTTCTCTGTATTTATACAACCTAGTAGATAACAGATATAATGCTACTGTAAGTTCATACTGAAGTATTCCCAAGTCATTATTACTAATTCCATCTCCTCCCTGTATTTTATTTAGATACAGTTTGCATAGTTCATTTTCAATATAATCTAATTTGATTTCAATATCTGAGGTAACCTGGATGTCACTAGGACAACTTATCAGCCCCTTTGTGGAGAAGACTAAGTCCTTTGCATAAAATTTTGGAAATATATCTATGATTTATTGTGTCTGAGAATATATTTTAGAATCTATGCACAGTTTATCAATTTGTATGTGTTTAGATAAGCTCAAGAGAACCCATCCAATAGTAGTTGCAGCCGGAGAGGAGTAGGAAGCCAAGAAAGAGGGCATAGACAGGGCATGGACGGAATACATGCTGATAAAAACTATGGTGCTGATTACACTGGTGAGAATCTAATTTTCAATTTTACTAATAAAGTTTTTACATCTGAACAAATACCAGTTTTGAATTAAGGTCTCAACTTTATTCCTAGTAAGAATTACACAATATAACACAGTATAACACAAACCTTGACAAAGCTTAAATTACTTGTGAGAAAGTTAAATTTGGAATATCTGTTAAAAGATGTTTATTTGCTGAAATGTGACTTGTGGAAACTTTCTATGTAAATCCTCCTTTGATTGCAACCATGCAGACCTTTTATGACTGTTGTGAGAAGAACATTGTTTATTATTTAAAAAAGAAATATTTCAACATTTTCAGAAAGTAAAAGAAAGGCCTAAGCAGAACTTGTACAGAATGATAAAAAATTGGTATATGAAGGCAGATGGGGGGGGGGGGGTAAGTCGTTATGCATCAGGAAGATTATGTTAAAGCAATAAAAGGTGTGTTATTAAATTAATATGAATAGATTATTTTATATAATATTAAAAATATATAAATATATTTGAAGTATTCTTCTTGATTTATTGTCTGGTGGGTAAAATTGATCAAGTTATTTATAATTTTATGGTGGTTCAATTACCTAAAATGGGACTACTGTTTAGAATTCCCAAAATACATCAAGATAATTTTCCTCCTCCTCTTAGGCTTGTTGTATCTGGGACCAAAGATGTTACTGGAGGCATTTATTTATTTATTGAAAATATTTTACCATCAGTAATTCAGAATGTAAAGAGTAATCCAAAGGATTCATGGACGTTTTTAGACCAGATATTTAATTATAATGTTGATGAGGATGATTTGTTTTATTTACTTTAGATATAAAATGGATGTTTACTTGTACTCCCTTCAGAGAAGGAACTGATTTTAACTCATTTCACTCAACTGGAAACAAGTATTATTAATACTTTGTGTATATTATTAGAATTGGTGTTAGAGAATAATAGTTTTGGTATTTAGTTTTAAATATTTTAGACAAATAAAAGAAGCACCAAATTGTGGCTGCAGCTTCTTATGCATTTGCAAATTTAGTTTTGTAGTGGTGGAATGAAAATATTCTTAAAAAAACTCTTAGTTCCAGAAAGTAAGATTTTATAAAATATTTGTTGACAATCTTTTTTTTTTCCATTCAGAAAGGTAATGCATTACAATGTCTAGAATTTGCATCAATTAAATTATTTTTTTTTACATTTTCTATAGGGGTCAAGATGTAGTAAGGTAATTATTCCTAAATACTGAACTAGAGTTTGATAAAATTGATAAAAAGAGTGAAAGTAAAACAGTCTATCTATCTATCTATCTATCTATCTATCTATCTATCTATCTATCTATCACACTTTTGTAAATAATTATTTACATCTTGGAAGTAACTTTTCCGAATTTATATAAAAAAATATCTCCAGAAAGCAAAATATTAGAACAAGAGGCTAATTACAAAAAATGAAATATTTTCTGTAGAAGTTGAAAGATTATTAGAAACTTTGTCCAAAGGGGCTATGATTATAAGTTTTTATATGAGGCTGAAGAAATAAAAGTCAGGAGAGAGACTGATTTTCACCCCATATTACATAAGGGATGCATGTTAATTACAAATGAGAGAGAGAAAGAAAGAAGGAATAGTTCCTTTTGTAAAGAGATTTGAGTAGATTGTGAAATAAAAACAAATTCTATTAATAACTTAAAAGTTTTACTGGGAAATACCGAGCTTGCAGAAACAATAGGGAGACAACCTGTATTAACATATAAAAAGGTGAGAATTTTTATAGTTTTTGTAACATGATAATAATAAAGTAATTCCTATATTGACATCTAAAGCTAATGGAACATGTAAGTGTGGAAATCTTTATTTATGAGGGGCTGTATACTGATGTGGGACATCTTGATAAAAAATTTAAATAAAATAGACACTTAACGTTTAATTTCTTTGTTGTAGTTTATACTGAAAAATGCTCAGGATGTGATAATTTTTTATATAGGAATGATCAACAGATTTAAAAAAAAGAATAAAAGATATGCTATTAAACAGAAAAATTAAAATACATTTTAAAATATCTGAAAGCAAGTATAACGTTTTTGTGGTTCTTGTATATAAACATTTAGACGTAAAAGGGAGCAATTATAAAAATTGAGAGCAGATAGTCTAGTTGGCAAATTTGTTTATGAAATGACTAGGTACCGGGTTTGAATGATGTTATTAATATTAAATGTTTTTTATGCGGAAGAACATTAGGAAAATATATTTTTAAATGAAGGGAACATGTTTTTATATGTTTATATTTCGGTGTATTGTTCAGAAAGTATTTGTAGTTAAGGTTGTATATATCATGGGGTTATGTTAAATCCCATAGTACATCATGGAACACAGCCCTTCTAGCAAGTACATAATTGAACATAATACAGTTATCATATTTAAAAATTAAACTGTAACTGAGCCTGAAGAGAAAACGTGGGCAACTTTTTTTTAGGGAGACAGTTAAAAATCTGACACTGCATTTGGGGGGCTGAATATTCAGAATGTGACCACAAACCATATTCTTCACTTCACTCTTTAGGAATTGTAATGTCTAGAGCCCCTCTTTACAGGGAATGGCTAAGTTTGTTAAGCATGACTGAAGAATCTCAAAGGTTTAAGCCACTCCAGCATAACACAATGCTGATTAAGGAGCTGCATAGGAGGCTTAAATTTGACAAAAAGCAGATAGTTATCCAATACTGTAGATAATGAAAAAAAACTGCTCAGTCACAAAAATATTTAAAAAATGGTGACTACTGAGGTAAATAACATTTTTCACATGCAAAAATGCAAAACAATAAAACCCAGAGTGCATAAAAATGGAGAAGGGAAATATGTATTTTCTCTCAAATGCTTATAACAGAGCCCTTCTCACTGCTCAAAATGTAAAAGGATGAAAAAAAAAGTTGTCAGTATGCTTGCCATAACTATAGATGTTTGGGTACAATCACTGCTACAGTATTAATCATAACATATGGAAATTATAACACAGGTCTGACCATCCAGCTGAGAGCTGTAATGAGGGTGGGGGCAAAGGAGGTATCTGTCCCATGTGCATTCATTTAATGTGTTGATGTTACAAGAGCTTTCTGAATGAATGCTGATACATCATGCATTCTGTTAGTTAGGAGCTCAGCATTTAGTAACTGTAGCAAGGACCTTGTTACAACTACTGGAGATATTTTTTTTCCAAGGTCTCAATTTTGGATTAAGGAGGGTGTCAGTCTGGAAAACTGCTCAGGGGGTCAAATAATCTAACTATGGCTCTGATCCAGCCTGACTTCCACAACTTTTTAATGTCCTTGCACAGGTCTGACCTATTCCAGTGTCATAGGTTATAACAGGACTCATGATATAAAGGGTGCTCCACCATTTTCAGTTATTTATTGTTTTCTTGATTTGTTATTTTTATAAGTAGGAAGATCATTAACAGGTATGCCTCTCAGAGACTCAAAGTGGGCTGGAAAATATCCTCAGGTCAGTGCTGAGATGCTAATGTAAACGGTGATGGAAATATGAAGTAAAAAAATTATCCTCCCAAAACAGCAAACAGAAGTCATGGGGAGGAAGTAAGGAGACCTCTCCTTTGCAGTTCAGCACTTCACATCACTTAAGCCTATACAGGTATGGTGGATATGACCCCATAGCTGTACTGCTATCACTATAAAAATCACTATAAATCATAGCATATGGGAAAGGTACTAAAGTAGTACCAGAGCAGGGCAATGGTTGAATGCCATTGGATCTACACCAAACTGAAACTAGTACATTTTTTTCCAAACAGGATATTATATAGGTGGACTTCCTAGTCTCTTAAAAGATACTTAGGACCTCTAAAAAGAAGCATTTACAATGTGGAATCAAAGTTCTATCTTCCAAGCTGCAAGTCATAGGTGTTTAAGATCTGGAAGGACAGAATCATTTCCTGCTGGGACAGAATATTTGGGACTCTTGACACTAGATGACAGCAAGCTGGGTAATGTTATCCAGCATCCACTGACATTAAACAGCTCTAGCAAGGGTTGTAATGTGCACATACCTAATAAACTGAAAACTCTCTAAAGTTAATGCAAAAAAAGCACTGTGTGGTAGCATTTAACAAAAAGCAGCTCCCACCTCATATGTTATAAATGGTACTTCTCTACAAACAGAGAAGGTCACGAGAGACCTCTGTACTCATATGGATGACTCTCATTCAATCATCATGTTTCCACCGCAGTCAGAAAACCATTCTATCTGGCCCAGTTAATTACCAAGGAAAAATCTTCATGACTCAAAGTCATCATCATACTCCTGCTTTCTTCCCTTACTAGACCTATCACTGAATACAATGCCCCCTCTGGCGTGTACAAATCCAAGTATATTGCTCAGTTAGAAAGGCCCCCTAGATTTCTAACCAACTACAGGTCAAAGTACTACTTTGGCTACCTTTAAGGCTGGTCTTGATGACTGGATGGGCAGACACAAATTTACACCATGTTTATCATAGAGGGCCCTGCTCAATGTAGGAGGTAAGCGGTATTGAGTGCTTGATGGAGTGGCGAGAACTTCTGTGTTTCTCTGCTTGAGGATGTATGTGCCTAGAGATCTTATAGTTCTCATGATCACTTGCCTAGTAGTACTCCTATGCAGCCTTACCAACAGGACCAAGGCGATCAAAGACAGTATGTAACCTAGTATCTCTAGGATGATTCTTATAGTCAGATATAGTAGTGCTGTAGCCTGGGAAAAGAAGAAACTGATCATTGCTACATTTTCCACTGAAAGGGTCAGCCTGCACTTTTTTGTGACTAAGATAACCTCAGAGAAGCATATGGATTAAAAGACAGTGAAACTGGACTTCTGTGGACTGATGGATATCACTAGATTGGTGACGCATTGGACAGTGTAGGTAAAAGCATTATTTATTTCTTCCTGGGACTTTCCTAAATTAGGAAACTTTTTTGAAAGGTTATTTTAATGACGTAATGAAGTAGTATGGCATTCTGATGAAGTCCACATTTGTAGTGGATGAAAGCGCTAAATCTAAATTGCTATACCAGTTTTTAAAGTTTTTATTGTATTAAAATTTTCATTTATTACACCAGCTGCTTGGATTGTGTCGGATTTGTGGTGGTTATCAGAGCGGGTTATACTATTTCTTAGTTGCTTGGTTGGATTGGTGTGTATAGCCGCTCTCACTCTGTGATTTTTAAATTAGGAAACTAAGAACCTTGAACGAAACCAAACAAGTGAAACTAAAAAGCCGTGGACAGCGAAAGAAAGCCAAAAGAATGTATTTATTTTAAGCACTTTTCGTCAGCACATGTAAAGCTGACTTCTTCAGAAACAAAACCACTGACAACATAAGCATTTAAAAAGGCTGAAAAATCAGCCTACGTCATGCAATTAACTTCATTGATACAATTTTTTTAAAAAGTTTTAAAGTAACAGGAGCCATAATTAGTGACAAACATATAAAGTCTAAATGCAGGTTAAAAGGACAAGGTACATAAACCAAATCCACTAGTTAAATTCTTGTGCTACGGTTTTGGATGCCATTTTACAAAAATATCTGGCCAAGGAGTCCCAAATTTGTAAGGACTCTTGGACCTTTTTGAAGAATATGGATATCTTGCCTTTTGACAAGAACCACAACTTCCTCACAATTGATGTAAAGGATCTGTATACTAGTATACCCCATGAGACAGCACTAGAATGGGTAGGATTCATGCTTATGAAACATAAAGCCCCTATTAAGGAAATCAACCTGGTATCCGTTCTAATGGACTTGGTATTAACAAACAACTGTTTTTTGCACTGTAATGAATTCTACTTGCAAAAAATAGGGGTCGCTATGGGTTCACCTTGTGGGGGAAGTGTAGCAAACTTGGTTATGGCTTATTGGGAATCAGAGTTTGTCTTTAAAGGCAACACGTTTTCTGATTCCTTTTTGTTTTATACAAGGTTTCTGGATGACATTTTTATTTTATTTAAAGGTAGTGAGAGTGATGCCCACCAAGTTATTGAATATTTCAATAACACCACTGAGTTCCTGCAATTTACTTACACCTTTCACTGTGACATTATTGACTACCTTGACATCCACTTAAGTAAAGATTACAATTTAAATGCGTTTACTGCGAACATTTTTAGAAAACCCACATATTCCAACACTTTCCTCCACTACACCAGCTGCCACCCTTACCTACAGAAGAAATCTGTTGTGAAAGGGCAACTGGTTAGAGCTTCTAGAATGGTTAGTCTAGATGAGGATTTCATAAAGGAATGTGTCCACATACGGAAAATGTTCACCCATAGAGGTTACCCAGAAACCTTTCTTGACTCTATAGTCCGGGAGGTAATGGCCAAAAGACACAGTAATGTGTACTTGCCTCTTTTGAGGGCTAACACTGTAACACCTGCTGACGACAGTGATGTTAACTTGGTCAAAAGGAACCAGTGTGGCCAGAATGAGGGTACGGTACTAAACAGGGAACAACTTAACAACAATATATCTACTGTCAAATTTATCACCACCTTTAGTACGACAAGTACCCTTTGTTTATCCATACTGAAGAAAAACTGGGCTTTGTTTAAAACACAACCCGAGTTGCATGAAAAACTAGGGGACCAACCTATGGTAGTTTACAGGAAAGGGAACAATATCAAAACTTTGTTAGAAAAGCACGACATGCCTATAGTGAGATGTCCTGGTATGCACAAATGCTTGAACTGTAATTACTGTAAATATGTCCATGAAGGCAATTCGTTCAGCCTGAATGGACAAGAATTTAAGTTGAGGAATAAATTTGATTGCAACACTACCTATACTACCTACATAGCAAGGTGTACATCCTGCCTAGCATTCTATATCGGTAAAACCGAAAGAAGATTGCGTGAAAGAATGTATGAACACCTGTACGCTATTAGAAAAGGGAAACTGGAGAATGCATAAGCAAAACATATGGCGGCTTACCCTAACCATGGTTTTAGATTTATGGCAATTGACCACGTAAGAAGTGACCCAAGAGGAGGCCCTAGAAACTTGAAATTGGAGGAATTGGAATTAAAATGGCAGGTGAAACTAAATGCGTGCAGCTTTCCTGGACTAAATGAGTCTTGTTCAATAGGAAGTTTGTTAAAATTGAACAGTTTAAAGAGATGATGGCCTTGATGTTAAGTTTTATATGTGTTTGTGTAATGACATTTTGAATTTTTGAGAATTCCAGTTCCTTGATTGTACTGTCAATATGTTTGACATAACAGTTGTAATATAAGGTATGTTTAATTTACTACATATTGTACATTAACTATATACATTAATTTTGTTGAATTTATAGACTATGTACACATATTTACACACACCTTTTGTGAACTTTATAACAGGCTACGCTACATATAGGATTATCTCACATCCATAATGGAAGTTGAGTTTATTATTTTCGAAATGTAAGATTTAAAAATTTTGGAATTTTAATGAGGTGTTAGTACTATTGATAATATGGGAATATAAATAAACTGAAAATACATAAACACATTTTTTGTAAATGTTACCCCTAATGTAAATATGTCTTGATTACATTTATACACTCATATACACATACATACAATCAACTTCATATACAAAATACATGTTCTTTATTTTGTTTTTTATATTATTTTATTATAAACACTTTTTACGTAATTTGGAATTATTTTGCCTTCTAGAGTTGTTTATATTATATTTTATACACACGCGATTCCTGTGACCTTTAGAATTAATAGAACATTATATTCATACAGATTATGTGTTGAATTTACGTTATCAACATTCTTTTTGCATCTTGTAATATTCAACAATAATCCATTTAAATGGCTTGACATTATTATATGACTTTTAATTTAACTAGTGGATTTGGTTTATGTACCTTGTGCTTTTAACCTGCATTTAGACTTTATATATTTGTCACTAATTATGGCTCCTGTTACTTTAAAACTTTTTTAAAAATTGTATCAATGAAGTTAATTGCATGACGTAGGCTGATTTTTCAGCCTTTTTAAATGCTTATGTTGTCAGTGGTTTTGTTTCTGAAGAAATTAGGAAACTGTTCAGAAATGGATTACTGTATGAAATGTATTTGAAATGTGCTGATCCAGCAAGAAACGAGAACAGTTTTCTGAATCCATTCTCATCCTTCATGTCCATTGTAACTATTAGTGTCTGTAGAGACAGCAGAAGGAGAAGTGATTGGAGAGTAAGGATCCTAAATTTCTTTGCTATCAAACACTTGTCAGCTCTGAGAGGTCCAGTATAGACCTCCAAGGTAATTTTTTTCTGAAGACTAACAGCAGTCTGCAGAACCACTTTCCTTGTTTTTCTGAAAGAACTCTCTCTAGATATGCAGTTGCCATCATGTCCTTTAGTACTTATTCGATCAGGGCATTCTGATGTGAAAATATCAGAAGCATGCTCACAAAGAGCAGAACAGCCCTAAACTCAATTTTGTATCTTGAGTTTATGAGCTGCATCACCCAGTGGTGCATGGTTGGCTCAAAATATTGATATTAGAAAATTGTAAGTCAACCTGTAGTCAGGGTGATGAGGTGCCGTCTTGCCTGGGCAAGGGACAGTTTCTCAAGCCACTACATAACTACTTTCCTTGGTCTGTATTGTTTTTCTACTGGCATTTCTTGACTGCTTTCTTTTGTTTAAACTGTTTGGCAAGAGATTGCTTGAATAAGAATGACTATTATTTGTTAGGAAATTCAATTAGCATTACAGCAATGAAGAGTAAAGCACCTGTTTTATAATCTAGACTGCTTTACCCACTTCCTTCAGTTTTGTGAATACTTACTGTAATGATGGTCTTAGGGGTGCATTAAGTAGCTGTCATTTAACATCCTCAGTCAAGGGCTTAATCTGTAGCTATATATGATGTCCGATAGCCAGGCCTGAGATAGCTGCATCAGTACAGGTGCAAACTGTGTCATAGCCACACTTAATAGCATGTCTGTTGATTTTCACACTGTTGTAAAAGTTTAGATAAACACTGTTTAAGGGATATTTCAGATCGCCCTTACACATTTTTTGCTTAATGATATCTTGGTACTGAGACCACAGAAGTTTGGCAACTAACAGTTCTTACTTAGAAAATGATACAAGTTTAGACTTTTTTCTGTATCTTCCCAAAATAAGACTTTCATTGTCATTACGAACAGTTATTGTTGGCTGGCAGGCAGGCACCGTTTCTTAAATACCTTTAATGAATTATCACTTGTGATACAAGCAAACTTACCATTTACATAAACGTAATTAAACCATATTAACAAGTTCACATTTACAAACATTATACAGCACATATATTGTTATGCATCCTATATTCTACATAACATTACATAGGTAATTCAATTCCTGACTTCTCTTAAACGTCATTCCTGCTCCAAAAAATGTTTTGCATGTATTGCTCCCACAACTTCCATTTTTTTCTAAGTAATTTACTCCTACTGTTTTCTAAATATCCCAACTTCTGTTTTTTTATCTCTGTTATAATATTTGCTACTTCAAGTATTGTTGCTTTAGATTTTGATTTCCATTTTATAATAAGTGCTTTTTTTGGCAGACAGCAGAATTAAATTTAACAAGGTGTTAATATGTCTAGCCAATTCAATTCCTGTAACCCAGCTCAAAAAAACTGGAGAAACTATGTGGTCAGTTTGAGGGTCTGAAAGTCCAGGTGAGTCATCCCCAAGGGATAAAAGAGGAGATCATGGTATGGATCTAGCACCCAAGGGAGGTGCACAAGATGAAGCCAATGGAAGGGAAACCATACTTGTCGAGGTCAGAATGGAGCAATGAGGATTACTTTGCACTTCTGGTAAGCTGCTATCTGCAGAAATTTGGGAATTAGATGGGTAGGAGGAAATGCGTATAGGAGCCTAGGGGGCCAAATGTAAATTAGACAGTATCTCTGTGACTCCCCTCTGGAGGGATTAGGGTGAAGTACCTGCTGCACTTGGAGTTGAGAGAGGAAACAAAGAGATCACAGCATGGCTGCCCCCATGGATGAAAAGTCATTTCTGCCACCACAGGGTTGATAGACCACTTGTGAGGGAGTACTATATTAGACTTCCCCAGGACATGTGTAGCTGAAAGAAAGTGGCCAGAATCAATTGCCCACTGCCAAACCCTCATAACCTCTTGACATAGGAGGTATAAGCTGGTTCCCTGGCTGCTTGTTGATGTACCAGACTACTGACATATTGTTTGTCTGGATGGCAGTCATTCCTAGAGGGAGAACATCTTGAAATGTCTGCAATGCTAGTAGGACTGCTTTCATTTCCAAGACACTGATGTGAAGGTTGACCTCCAAGTGGGGCCAAGTGCCTTGGACTGCCCTTCCCAAGTAATGCCCCGACCCATCCCACCCTAGCTGGGAGTCATCTGTAGTCATTGTGGCTGTGGGAGGAGGAAGAATCACAGGGCAGCCCTGAGAAACTTCTTTGGTGGTGACCCACCAGGTAATGATGTTCCTTACAAACCTTCATTGGTGTAAATGAGCACTGTCTTATTGACCATTGTACTGCAAGTGTACGTTGTAGTATCTTGCTAGGTGCACTAGAGTTTTGGAAACTGCCTTAGATCCCAGGAGTTGTAACACCAATTTTGCTGGTGGGGAAGGAAGAGAAAGGATGTAGGATGCTTGACTCTGTAAAGTGTTTATTCTTGTCTGCAGTAAGCTTGCAATTTGTGTCATAGTATCCAGACAAGCATCAATAAACTACAGGACTTGAGCGGGGGAGAGTTGAGATTTGGCATAGTTCACTGTGACACCAAGTTGAAGACATAGTTGGAGCAAGTAGCCCCTGGCTTGAATCAGTAGAGGCTTGGTGGGAGCAGAGAGGAGTCAGTCATCAAGGTAAGGAAACACCTTGAATCCCAGCAGTCTCACGTGAGTTGCAACCACTGCCATGCATTTGGTGAACACCCTGGGGGCTGTGCTGAGGCCAAAGGGCAGATCTCTGAATTGTTAATGACTGGTTCCCAGCCAGAAGTGAAGACATTTTGTGGACTGGCTATTTATTTTGATGTGATAGTACACATCCTGAAGATCTATCGAGCACATCAAAGTGTCTTTGCACAACAGTGGTAGAATGGACTGAATCATAACCATTCAGAACTTTGAGCATTTGACATACTAGTTTAAATTACTGAGATCCAAGAAAGGCCTCAAGTCTCAATTATACTTTGGCACCAAAAAGAACCCTGAATAAATTCTGAATCCTTGGTGGTCTGGGGGTACCATTTGGAGGATTCTTTTGGCCAGCAGCTTTTCTACATCTGTAGCTGCTACTTTCCTCTGACTGGGTGCAACATCATGAGTTTTGTAGCTTGATTGGGAGGTTGAAGGGAAAAGGCTATCTAATAACCTCTTAAAATAATCCTCTGAACCCAAGTGTCTCTGGCAATGACTGTCCAGGTTTCTGGGTGTAGGCATAAGCACTCCCCCTACTGCTTCTAGAGTCCAGCAGTCAGGCAACCATTCAAGAGCACTGGTAGGGCTTCTCAGAGAAGGGACCTATGAAACCCTGGTTTTGTGACCCTTCTCTGCCAACAGGGTGCTGTCTGCCATTGAGAGATCCCCCCTCTGCTGTGGGGGGACATGTCCCCATAGAAGTCCTGGAAAGAGCCTTGCGGCTTACAGAACACATTTTCCTACCACCTCTCTGGTTTCGGAAAAACTCTTTTGAGGTGTAGAAAAATGTATCCTCAAGGCAGATAAGGTTTTCACATTTTGGTCACTTCTAGATAGGGTTTCTTTAACCTTGGGGCTGAATAAGGTAGATCCATGAAAGGGAACACTGATGAATGATGACATGAAAAGCTCCACAAAATCACAGAGGTGAGCCACAAGTACCATTTGATAGCACTTCCTGAACCTGCAACTCTCAAAGCACCTTCTGAGGTGTGTGAAATGAGCTTCATAGAGGTGTTTCATAGGGACTGTAGAATGGCCACTTGTGAATAAACAGTCTTCTTGTCCTCTGTCATGGACCCCATTGGGGCATTGGAAAACTCCTTGATCAAGTTCCTCTAAAATCTTGTGACATGTGTCAGCAAAGAGTTCAATGACCCAAGAGTGAAGGTCACTGATACACAAATGCACTTCCCAAACCTGTCCAATGTGGAATCTCTTTTTGGGGAAGATGGACAGTAGAACTTTGTTCAGCAAGTTCTTTCTTGGTGGCCATTTCTACCACCATAGCATCTAGTAGGGAACCTTTGCTCCATTGGGCTTGATCCTTTGGCACAACCAGGTATTTAACAGGTCTTTTGGGGATTGGCCCAGTGACAATCTGGATCTTTCCAAGACGGATGGTAGATGAGGTCCACCATCTTGTCCACTGGGAAAACTATCCAGAACGTAGCCAGGCCAACTCTGAAAACCACAGGAAACACAAACTCCTCTTGGGAATGGGGGAGTGGGGTTAGAAGACCAACCCACCTCTCTATCTCAAAAGTTAAAGTACTTCACCGAAGGAGACTTCCTTAAGGGCTGATCTTTGGGACACTTCCCCCTCATCAAAGTCGGTGTCTTCTGTCAGGGATTCCTCTGAGGAATCTAAGTTCCGCCTTTTGCAAATATGCTTCCAAGGGGGGCTCCCGGGTGGGATACTCTGGAGCAGACTGAAGTGTGAGCTGAGTCCTGAATTAGGACTGTCTCAATTCTTGTATGGGCTGCTGCCCCAAGGAACAGGATGCAGAGACTCGGGGATCAAGGCAGACAGTTGCGGAAGGGATGCAACCAAAGGAGGCAAGTATATCTTAAATGCAGTGGTGGAAAAAGCTGTCTCTACTACCTTCAAGGCAGAAGACATAGGAGAAACAAGGGTCGATGTGGTATAAGCCAAGGACAACTGCCCAGGATGGCTCAGAGAATCACCCTGTCCCTTCATCAAGGCAAAAGTTGGAGATGAGTTGTCCAATGGTGAGGTTCGGAGAGGAAGGGACAGCTCCGAGGCCACTGGAGTTGAACTCAACCCCCTGGATCTGGTGCTGACACTTCAACCCCGAGATCCCTCTGGTTCTGAAAAAGTTAGCACGCAACTGGATTAGAGATGTTGACTGAGTTGAAGAAGGCCAGGTCTTTGGATCCAATGCAGACAAACTTGGAACTCTTGGTTTTGATGGCTTTAAAACCAAAGGACAGAGAGAGAAGTATGAGTCAACAGTTGGGTAAGGTCTAGTGGCAGGCTTACAGGTCCGATGAGATATACAGCAGGTAAAATTCCCAACTGAATCTGGATCCAGAGGAACTTCCTCATCATCCTGTCCACATCTGCTTCAGTTAGGCTAAAAGATAACCCGAGAGATGATTAGGTAGAGGGTGGCCTAGAAGTCCTTTGAGGGTCTCCTGTAGGAATGGAGAATGGATCTGACAGCATATCAGCTCAAGAGTGAAAGTGAAGGAGTGATGAGCCACAGATTTTGATTTTGATCTTGTCAGATCTGAAAAAACAGGTGGATCCAAAGAACAGGAAACCTTTTTGGTTGGAACAGAATCAGGAACAGAGGAGTGAGAACAATCAGGGGATTGTTTCCTAGCCTCTTTACTCTTTGCTGAAGAAAAAGGGAAAAACACTGCCAAGGCATGAGGACTATAAGTTCAGAAGACGAGAGAAGTAAAGTACCATATATTTATATATATATATATATATATATATATATATATACATATATATATCTCCCTCTCTCTCTCTCTCTATATATATATATATATATATATATATGTGTGTGTGTGTGTGTGTGTGTGTGTGTGTGTGTATATATATATATATATATATATATATATATATATATATATATGTGTGTGTGTGTGTGTGTATGTGTGTGTGTATATATATATATATATATATATATATATATATATACATGTTTACAATCACAATTTTGAGTGAAGGTTCGGTGACCACAGGATGTTGAAGTAAGGTTGGCAGAATCCCGTGTTTCTGAACCTTCATTTGTGTGAGTTCTGGTTCAGTGAATGCACACTGCATTCTCACATAAGAGGTCGATCTTATAACTAAAGATCGTGGTACAGTGGGGATCGGGAAATTTACGCTTTTCCCCACTGTAGTGTGTTCCCGTTGGAATATATAATTTGCAGGGGGTGTGGGAGTGTGGCCCCCACATGGGGGGTGCAGGGGGGGCTTGCCCCCTGGAAAAATTGTCACGTCATGTGATGTGCAGTGTTAGACTGCAGTCTTTGGATCTCAAGAAAGGTCGAATTTGCAACAGGAAGTGTGTTTGTGACATTCTGACCTTCTCGACATTCTGAGTCGGACTTCTTAGTCGATATTTAAGGAAGGAACTTATTTTGATTGTTGAATATATGATAGTAAACCATATATATATATATATATATATATATATATATATATATATATATATATATATATATATAAAAGCTAAGACAAGAATAGGTTAGAGAGCTAGTAAGCTAGCAAGTTATTTGCTGAACAACACTTACCCTTTACACTAATGCCTAAGCTATAGTAGACCACGTCCATTTGCTGAAGCAGTAAATGAGATCTGAGTTAGTTCTAGCTAAACAAGAAAATTATGGGTAAGGGGAGGAGCTCGGGCTACGGACCCAAGTCTTTAGAAGTGGTCAAAGTCACATCTGAAACCCTTTGGTTGAGAAATGGATGAAAAATACATCAGATACATTTTTACTGCTTCAGTCTTGCTATCCGTATTCATATGCAAGAGCTTCAGGTTTCTCACTTTTTGTATTACCTTTTGTTTAGTCTCTTCCCACATATGTTCAGCTGTCATAACCAAATCCTTTTTAATCCATACTCGTAAATACTTCACTCTATCATGTCTCCATAAATATGGGTACTGCTGGACCAATTTATGTGTTGGTACATAGTTTATAGCTATAATCTTTGTTTTATCTTCATGAATTTTATATCCTGAAAAAAATGAAACTGTTTTAGAATATTCCACAACAGTGAGATGTCCTTTTCTGGTTTCATGAGGTACAAAATAATATCATATGCTAATAAAGCCAACTTTTCCTGAACGCCATACCATTTATACTCTTGAAGTTCTGCATTCCTTATTTTCTTTGCCAGTGATTCTAAATATAAAGCAAATAAAGGGGAACAGGACACCCTACCTGGTTCCTCTGTTCAGACACAACCTATCAGAGAGGGACTTTCCCACTTTGATTTTTGCCAGCCATCCCTCATACATCCTATAAAAAACCTTATTATTGTATCAGGAAATGCAAATGCTTCCATTGCCTTACTTACAAAATGCCAGCTTACTCTGTTGAATGCTTTCTTTGTATCAAAACCCACCAAAAGCAACATTTTCTTACATTATCCTACCCTCTGGATCATCATTGTTCTGTTGTTCTATTAATGATGTCAAATGTTTGCCTCCACTCCACAAAACTACAATGATCCAAATCTACCAATTTTGGCATCACCTTTAACATTCTTTAAGCCATTACAGACACAAACAGTTTAAAAGCATGGTTTAGAATTGAAACGGGTTTATATGAAGTTGGATCAGGGGAGTTTTTACCATTTTTAGGTATTACAGCCACCAGGGTTTTTTTCCAGGATGTTGGTGAGTCTCCTCCTTTTAAAATACTATTAAACAAAACCTTCAATATGTTTATCAGTTTCTTCCCTCCTAGCTTCCACTGGAATGCCATCTTTTCTTGAAGACCTGCCTGTATATTGTTGATACACAACCATTTTTATGTCATCTCCTATCCTATCTTAACTGTTAGTTGCTAACCCTCATCTACCTCTAACCCTGGCATATTTATTTTTCCATAAATATTTCCATTTGTGCTTTTTTTTTATTTCTCTACTTCTCCGCTTTATAGATTTTATAAAATTTCAAAAATATTGCTAAGATCTCTACATCATCTCTGGTCATTTTTCTATTTATACCTCCCTAAGTTTGGTAACAATCCTTTATACTTTCTGTTGGCTGAGGTTGTGCCAAATGTTTTTTGTGCCTCGAGTTGTCAAAAAAATAGTTGCTTAACAGCAGTCTTTCTAAACTCATGCATATTATCCAGGCACTCTTTATTTTTATCTTTAGCACTCTGCACATGCACATACACTTCTTCTGTGGTTCCTTTTATTTTGTAATACTTTATTCTTTTTTAGCCCCTCTAAATAATTATTACCTCTTAATCAATATTTTTTATTTTATTTCTACCCTTTTTTTAAAATCCACTTTCATTTTATCCCATTCACCAGCTGTAACCTCTGCAGTACTTTCTACCTTCCCTTAAAAAGGGAGGAATTTAAAGAATTTTTTGAACAGGTAGGTGAGAAAGTGCTAGTATCTCATTTTTATTAAATTATCCTGCATTTTTATCTTAGTAAGTATTGGCACATGATCTGAAATAATTATTGGATGTGTATCAAAGTTCTCATTTAAATGGGCATGTTCCTGTGAAATATATTTTTTTTATCAAATCTAACCCAGTTATTGTACCTTGAGGAATAAATTCTCTTAGAGTTCCTGCTACTGAATTCACTTTCATACCAAATATTTTCATACATTTCTTCAGAAATCTACCCTCTTTTGTTATATTTTCAAGTAGCAATACTGCAGGATATTCCTTGCTGAAAGGTGATTATTTATCCCAAAAAAATTTAAGCTACAAAACAGCAGTTTAGGTGGAATATAAATACATGCCAGTGTAATCTTTATCCCTCGCCAGTAGACCCTTACTACTACAAATCTCCCATTATCATCTTTTTCTTCCTCTAGCAATTAATATAACCTGCTCTTTTGCTTTGTTGCTGATATTTCACAGAATATCCATCCTGAAATCCTTTCTTTATCAAATTCACATGCTCAGTTCTTTCCAAATGTGTCTCCTGCAGCATTTCTACTTGCACTCTGCATTTCTCAATACAATTAAGTATCCTTTCCTTTTTGTCTGTACCTGTGAGACCAATCACATTCCAAAATAATGCAGAAAATGTTGCAATTTTGTTAAGAAGGTATTATTCCCACGTATTATATATGGTAGTTTTTAAATGTCTAATTTCAGCTTTTGTGATGCATGTGCCCCTTAATGTTTGGCAGGTTAACCTTTCACACAGATTTTTATCATCAACATTGAAGCCATGTCACATTTTTCAAGACTTTTTGTTTTAATAACAACACTCAAAAACACAGCCATAACTCAGTACAAACACACATAACTATGTATATCTTTGAATAATTAAGTTTAACCCTCATAATACCAAAGTATAGTTGTGTACACTTGCCATAAATGTAGATGTTCGAGTGTATTCACTGTTGAAGTCCTAAGTGATGGGAATTCCAGTCCTTGCCTGGCCCAACTACCAGAGAATTTTCTAATCCTTCTGAAACCGGCAGATGTCCTGACTAATGTTAAGATGTCTAGATATGAATCGAGTCAGATGGCACCTTAAGCTTAGTACTTTATTGCCCCCAACAGGTAGGAGCCCTCAGCAAGTTCCTGAGGTAAGGGGCCTAAGGTCAGAGACTCCAGTGTATGTGTCAAGGAGGATGGAACAACCTGGAACTAGAAAGGAGAATAACCACCCCAATCCCATAGGCAAGAGGGAAAGAAGGGAGGGAGAGAAAGAATACTGCAACATTGAATACACTCAAACGTCTACATTTATGGTAAGTGTACACAACTATACTATCTTCTTCATGTTTTAATGCTGCAGTCCTAACTGATGGGATGACTCCCAAAGCTGAAAGTAGGGTGGATAGATATATTAAGAAGAGGAAAGGATGCCCTGCAAGGAGGAAATGGCAAACCCCACTCTGAACTTGGAAAAGGTTGGAAGATGATAATGTTTGGTGAAGGTATGCACACAAAGGACCAAGTAGAAGCTTCCAAAATGCCCTTAGTGGCCACCCCTTTAAAAAAAAAGCAACAGATATTGCAGTAGCCTTAGTGGAGTGTGTCCTCAAAGGGTCTGGCAACTTCTTTCCATGATGGCTGTAGCAAAACAAGATACAGTTGAAGATCCTTTTGGAGACTGTTTATAAACCACTCTTCTCTCAGAGCTACAGGCAAAAACCACAAAAACCTGGTCTGACTTCCTGACATTCTTAGATCTGTCTAAGTAGTAATGCAGTTGCCTACGTACATCCAAAGTATGGAGGATTCTTCCTCCCTTGTTGTGAAGGTTGGGAAAGAATGTAGGTAAGTGTATGGCCTGGTTTAAAGAAATCGCTGTCACCACCATAGGCATAAAGGAAGGATGGGTCCTAAGAGAGACTCTGGTTGGAAAATGATGAAAGGTTCCACAACAAGGAAGGGTAAGAGTGAATTCCCTCAGATCCTGTGTGGACACACTCCACTAAGGCTACTGCTACTTCTGCTGCTTTTCTTAAAGGGGTAGCCAATAAGGACATTTTGGAAGCTGCTACTTGGTCCTTTTTGTATGCCATCACTAAACATTATCATCTTCCAACCTTTTCTAAGTCCAGACTGGGGTTTGCCACTGTCTTCTTACAGCTGGCTTAAAAGGTGGGAGGGTGAGCTACTCCAGAATAAAACTGAGATTCTGTGGGGGAACAGGAAGTTTTCTTTGGGGGCCTAATGTGGATATCTTCTCTCCATAACTGTTTCATGACAGGATGGAAAAAGAGAGGAGGCTGAGAAGGTAGAGGGCTGAAATTGCTGAAGCATGAATTTTTATAGAGGAATAAGATAATCCTTTTCCAAAAAGACCTGACAAATATGAAATTATCAAAGGCATATGAGCTTGATGAGGACTTCATCATTTTTGTTTGCACCGTATAGTGAATCTCTTCCATTTGGCAGAGTAACACAAACACAAATAACAAGTAACTGAGGCAGAAACCAGGTGAACCAATGTAAAAATTAACTAAAAAACTACAGCACCAAATGTCCACCTTTAAAGTGGCTAACCAATTCCAGAAAGGAAGAATAGAATAAAGAAGTTAAATGTCATTAAATGCTAAAATCCACCGTGGAGCCAAAGTAAAAAAATAAAGCTTTTATTAACCGGTAGCTTTTCATCTACCAGTAAATAGACTTCATCAATCAGATTAATTCTCTTTCAGCATGCATGGTCTTTTATATTCACAAGATTAATTGGTTAATTAACACTTGAATTGATTAATCAAGTTAAAGTAATATCAATATATATATTAAACCAAATTAAATATATAAATGTATGTTTGTACATTTTATTTTAATAACACTCAAAGATTTGTTTAAAACATGTCCAAACTTATAAAAAATGGTCTTGAAATACTAAAACATTATTTATTCACAATAAAACCTAATCTAAGATCTAATAAAAGTTTCAAACTTATATAAAAGTCTGCAAAACCTGATCTAACACAGTTCAGTAATGTTAATAATAAATAAAATACAGACTAAAATATATGTGTAGGGTCTATATTAAATAAGCGAAGAGTATTTAATGTGGGGGCATCCCCTACATCCCTACATAAATATACCAACTCGGAGATTGCACCACAGTGGAGGAAACGGCAAACTCCCGAATCCAGCCCAGAGATTTTTTTCCCTGAGAAAAAATTTGCTGTTCCGGGTGTTCGGGTCGATGAATCAGCGTTTGCTGATTCAATATAGACCCTATGTGTAGGCTGCAAAAAATGTTAATAAAATAATAAATAGTTGGCAACTGCACTTTTTTAAAATGTTAAATTTTTTTGGGCTTTATTCTTCAGATTTTTATACAAGTTTGATACTTTTATTAAATCGTAGATTAGGTTTTATTGTGAATAAATAACTTTTTACTACTTCAAGAACCTTTTTTATATGTTTGGACACAAATCTTTGAGTGTTATTAAAATAAAATGTACAAATTTGGTTTAAAAAAAAAAAAATATATATATATATATATATATATATATATTTTTTTTTATTTTACTTCAACTTGATTAATGAAATCCAGTGTTAATTAACCAATTAAGCTTGTGAATACAAATGACCATGCATTCTGAAAAGGAATTAATCAGACGAAGTTTATGTACTGATAGATGAAAACCTGCTGGTTAATAAAAGCTTTTTTTTTAATTTGGCTCCATAGCTGATTTGTGCATTTAATGACATTTAACATCTTTATTCTATTCTTCTTTTCTGGAGTTGGTTAGCTGCTTTAAAGGTGGACATTTGGTGCTCGTTTTTGTCTTAGTTCATTTGGCAGAGTAAGCCTTCCTTGTGCTATGTCTCCTAGCCTCTTTAGAATATCCTAGACCTTTTGTCAAGGGGTGTCCACTCCATGGGATCAAGGTATCATCCAAGCTGTCAATTTGAGTGTGTTCAGGTTTGGGTGTATGATGGTGCCCTTGTTATGTGTAAATAGGTCCACTCACAGGGGCAGCAAACAAGGTTCTCTTGTTGGTCAGATTGAGCAATAGGGGATGTGATGCCCCTGCACTGACTCAGTAATCAAGGAGCCTCAATCCTCACCACTAACAACAGTTAGGGATGTACACAATGGGAGGATGACAAGTACACACACAGTAAAGTACAATTTCCCTTAAGAGCACACACAGATCACAGTCAGTCTGGAGCTGGCTTTTCCCTCTTTCTCCAGATCCCCAATAAGACTCCCCAGTGGCACAGCTATAGGGTTATGATCTTAGCTGAGGGGCCAAGCCAAGACCTCCAGTCTGTCCAACCAGTGCTTTGGTGCTTTGTTTCCCTGCCCAAGTAGCTGAAGCACACACACACACACACACACACACACACACACACACACACACACACTTTGAGATTTGGTTTATATACAAACACATACACACACCTGGGGAAGGCTGGCACAGGTTAATTAGCTATGCCCCCTTCTGCCAAGACTATAACATAGTTTCCACTGTGACCAACTCCTACTTATCAGCTATTATAACAACCTTAGAAAGGGCATCCTGTCCTACTGCGTAATGTTACTAATAATCCAAATGGTAGTTTTGACTGAGCGCCAGGTTATTTAGGAGTGGCCTGAACAGTGTCACCAAATACATATGCAAATACTTTCAGAGCGTAAATATATCTCACAAATATCAGCCATAATGATAGGTTTACATATATTTAATAATAAATAATAAAAGAGCAAGACAATACTCAGAAAACAAACATGGTTACTTCAGAGTTTAAAATCACAGGAAATATTTTAAAACAACATTGCAGCAGAGTTGTGACACCCATGCCCTGGCCCAGCAATCAAGGATTCTCAATCCTCACCACTAACACCAGAGAGGACATCTCATATATGAGGAAAGGATAACAAATACACACAGTAAAGTGCAACTTCCCTTAAGATCACAGTCAGTCTGGGGCAAGTTGCTCTCTTGCTCCACAGGTTCCCAATAAGTCTCCCCACTGGCACAGCTATAGGGTCCAGATCTCAGCCTAGTGGGCAAGCTAAAATCTCCAGCACCATCTCTGTCCAACCAGTGCTTCGTGTCTCTGCCCAAGTAGCTGACACACACTCAATTTGAGATAAGAGTTTACACAACCACACAGACACTTCTGGGGAAGGCTGGCACAGGTTCTCCAGCTGTGCCCCTTTTACCCAGACTATACGGTAGTACAGGCTGCCACCACCCAGATAATATTATTAGCTACCCAAAGGCCCTTTGTCCAATTATTATTTTGCAATATTATTATCCAATTGGTAGATGTGACTAAACAGTCTCAAGGCTTATTAGAGTGACCTGGTGCAGGATCCTTATATATGCAATGTACTCTTAGAGCTTAACTTATCACTGCACAAAACAGCCACAGTTAAAAGGTTTTAAAATATTTAATAATACATAATTAAAACCACAAGACAACACTTTCTACTACACAGTGCTAGTCAAAATAGTTCAGAGATCACAGAGAAATACTTAAAACAATACAGTAGGAAAGTTCTGATATGAATACAGAAAAGCACTTAGTCTAATCTTTCTAATTCTAGCTATTTCTATAAGAAAACACACTTCTAAGATAACTTACATAGAGCATAAGGCAGTGCTGTGAGTGGATGTCAAGACAAAAATGCTTAATAATCTCTGGTTCTCACTGTTTAAATTGAAACTGCAGTCCTGCTAAACATTACATTATCTTTTACACTTTCCTGGTGTTTCCGGGATGACAGAAACTGCATTTACATTATTTTACACTTAGAGCAATAAAGGAGATTCCACATGTAAATTCTGGTCATTAACTTTAGCCTTAAAATAATAGGCAGGATGCTTAATCCAGACTCATCAACTCCAAATTCTAACTTCAAAGGACCAGACATAAAGTAATTTTAATTTCAAAGAACCAACAACAAATGCTTGACTTAACTTTCTTTACTGCAGACAGCAATGTTGCCACATTGTTTTAAGTTCAACAAGCCTGTAATTTACATTCATATTTACAAATGATAAAATATCTAAACTAATCTTTACTATATTCTAACTGCAGATGGTGATGATGAGTGGATGTTCTTGCTAGGTCAGAGACAAAATATCACTCTGTCACCTGACTTCAGTTCCCAGGCTAAACAGAAATTTAACAGAATTTAACATCTCTGTGTGAGAAATACATATCTCTCAGATCTTTGCAGATGTTGGAAGTAGCAAAACAATAAAATGCTTTTAAATTTGAAGCCTAGTAATTACTTCTCTTTCAAGACAATACAAAAAAACTTTTATCTACAGACACTGTGTCTGCTTTTGCATTGAAACTGAGCGATAACATCTCTTGTTTATGGTGCAGCTATAAAGTAACTTAACCTCAATTATTCTTAAAGTTTTGCAGGTTAATCTTCTATGTTCCAGCAGGGTACACTGTGGATACATCTTAGCTCAGTACATAACATAGATTTCTGTATAAATCATATCAATACTCACAAATGACATAGAATTATTTACAAAATTCCAGACAGCTGGGCTGACAGAGTGACATTTCTCCCCCTTCCCCCCCAAAAAAAACTCAAGCTAGTTTTTCAAGTGCCCCTTGAGAAATGTTGCTTCAGAGGGGTGAGGCTATCTGGGAATACCTTACCTCATTCCCCTGTCTTCAGAGTCCATCTGTCTTGGCACTGCTACTGTGGTGCTGCACTGTCATATCATACGCTTGCAAGCCTACACTCCACCTTAGTAACTTGGCATTTTGCTGGCTAGCTCGATGTAGCCACGTTAAGGGATTGTGGTCTGCAACTACAGTGAATTTCCTTCGATACGGATAAGGCTGATGTTTCTGCAGTCCCCACACTATGGATAGGCATTCCTTTTCTACAACTGTATAGCATTCTTCCCTGGGTTGGAGTCTATGACTGAGATATACCACTGGGTGCTCTTCTCCCTCTGAGGAAACCTGACTAAGTATAGCCCTGAAGCATCCACCTCCACAACAAATTATTTGCTGTAATCAGGTGTGGCTAACACAGGGGGTCCTCCCAAAGCTCCTTTAAGCTTCTAGAATGCCTGCTCACATGCTGGGGTCCACACCACCTTATCTGGCTTGTTTATTCTTGTCAAGTCTCTGAGGGGAGTGGTTATAGTACTATAATTGGGGACAAACTTTCTGTAGTACCCTACTGTCCTTAAGAATGCCCTCACCTGATCTTTGATAACAGGGACAGGCCATGTGTGAATGGCTTCCACTTTAGCAGGTTCTGGCCTGATCTTACCACTCCCCACTCTATGTCACAGGTAGGAGACCTCTGCCATGCCCATCTGACATTTGCTGGGCTTAATGGTCAACCCTGCCCTCTGTAGTCTGCCCAGCACCTCCCTAACATGCCAAAGGTGCTTTTGTCAGGAATGGCTGTAGATAGCAATATCATCTAGGTAAGCAAGGCCAAAAATCTCCTGCTCCTGCTAGGATATGATCTACCACCTTTGGAAAGTCGCTGGGGCATTTTTCATCTCAAAGGACATCTTGGTGAATTCATACAAGCCAAAAGGAGTCACAACGTCTGACCTCTCTCTAGCACTGGGAGACAAGGGCACCTGCCAGTAACCCTTGGTAAGATCAATAGTGGTAAGATACTTAGCCCTATTCAGCTGCTCTAGGGCTTCATCTGTCCTAGGCATGGGGTAAGCATCTGACTCTGTGTGACTATTTAATTTCCTGTTGTCCATACAGAACCTGGTGTTGCCATCATTCTTTGGTAATAGCACCAGTGGGGAGGCCCAGGGACTGTTGGACTCCTGAATTACCCCTAGTTCCAACATTTCCTGCATCTCCTCCCTCAGAGACTGTTTGGCTCTCTCAAGCACCCTATAAGGGGCCTGCTTAATAGGCCTTTAGGATGCTGCATCCACATGGTGCTGCACCAGGTGGGTGCATCCTGGTTTCCCAGTGAACATGTCCCCAAACTCTTGTAACACTGCTCAGATTTCTCAAACCTGTGTAGGGGACCAGCTGCTGGGACATTGCTACAGCTTCCACTGAGGTGTCAGTCTGAGCCTCACTGAGGAGATCAGTCACCAGATCACCTTCAGACTCCAGCAGCAACAGAAGAAGGTAGATGAACGAAAACCACAAGACCAGTAAAATAAAGTCGATTTATTAGCTCTCTTGACAGACAAACAAAAAAATATTCAGGAAACCTACATAATTTTTGACACACTATATACTACATCAATTAAAACAATTAATTAAAAATTTGATTCCTTATGTCCCTTAAATGTTCAAGTAATCTTACTTTGAACATCCTTTTTTGTTTGACGAATAGAACTTATGTTCCAAAATCTGACATTTCATGATATATTTTACACTCTGTTTTTGAAAATTTTTGTATGGACATGTCTCTCTTACTAAACTACCTTTTAATATCATTACTAAAAAATTATAAGTAGACACTAAGAAAATATTTTTATCAGTTATTTTTATATTATTTTTATTTTGGTATAATCTATTAACTTAATATCTAAAAAATTCACTGTATGTCATATTGTAATCCTCTTCAAAAAATAATATTGTTGAATTTTTGTTGAATTTCTTTCACATTTTTATTGATATTATTGATTCCATCTTCACAAAAAATCAAATCATATCTATATATATAATATATTTTATATTTTTTCATTTTTTTTATCACATTTTATAGATACACAACAGGCCACTAATATATTAGCATACATTAAGTATGCTGGACCTACATCAGATGATATTAGTTTCTTTTTATATCAGATTCTGTCCAGTAACCCAGTCTCAAGCCCTAAAAAAATTATCAGCATTCTATAACATCCTTTTGAACTACACAATATACAGATTCATCATTTTGTAGATCTAAAACACATCTTTAAATACTCGTATGGGTGCATTATCACAATTTTATTGCCTTATCAGAGAGGCTTAACTAATAAATCACATTGTTTAGAAAATTGTGTTAACTCTCCCCATTCTTGTCTGGTCAAAATTATATTATTATTATTATATGCTAAAAATTTCTTAGCAAATACTTTCAAAAAAAAACTAACATTGCATTTTTTTATTTCTTCATGAATAACAAATTTCAAACCACAATTCAATATAGACAATGTTTTATAGACACAACACAGCCAGACAACAAATTCACATAATTAATATTAGTACAACAATGTACCATTTTGTTTTTTTAGTGTCTCTCCCTTGGCGTTGTTTTGTCCTCCTCTGGAATTCCTGTTCTCCATAACCTCTTTTCGCTGTGTTGATTCTCCCCAGCCAGCGCGAAACTGAAACCTGAAGCGTTCATGAAAAAAAAAAAGGCAGGTGGGTGAGGGTCAGGAAAGTCTCTTGATCTTGACATAAACTTGTCTAAACTTGGTGTCTGATAAACTGATCAATTAACTAGTAGTGCTGGCCCGCCTTAATCTTGTCTTGTATGTCTCTAAGACAAGAATCCATTTTCTATCTAACACAGAGCAGAGTGATTACAAACTATATTAATGTCTTATTTTCAATTAAATTCATTTAATTAATCTCCACTCTCCTAGAATTTTGATCCATTCCTTGATTGATGGTTGGCTGTGCTGAATTCCCTGCTATGCTGTTTTATTTTTAATCAAAGACACATATTGAAGAAACCATCCAGTGTTCGCTGAGAGGTACCACCATTATCCTCTCTAAACATACGTGGAACATTAAAGCAGGATCATCTGGCCATAGATGAAAAAAATCCAGCAGCAACACAGAAGGTAGATGAACGAAAAACCACAAAGTAAAATAAAATAAAGTTTATTAGCTCTCTCTTGATGAAACAAACAATATGTGTTCTCTCTCTCTCCTAGCGCCCCTCGCAGCCAGTAAGCCTTCAACCTACATAAAGCACAATTTTTTTTACTTTATATACTTACATCAATTAAAACAATTAAATTGAATTATACATTATACAATTAATCAATTACACTTTTTCCAACAACACTCAATCCATTAGGCAACTTTGAAAATTTTGTATGGACTACCATGTCTCTTAAAACTTCTACCTTTTTATGCACCTTCAGACTCCTCCTGCCATCCATTTCAAATACTCAGCAAGCGGGCCTCTCTATAATGGTAAGGGTTCATGTTAACATGGTAAAATTTATACCCCTGTATCCTGCCTGGCAGTTCTACCATGTAGTTAACATCAATGACCTTCATTACTACCTTGCAGGGTCCCTCTCAGGCTCCCTGCAGCTTGTTGTGTCAGAAATGAGAACCATTACCTGCTGCCCTACAACATACTCTCTAGCTTGAGCATTCCTGTCATACCAGACCTTTTTCTGCTGCTGAACATCTGTCAGGTTCTCCTGGGCCAAGCCCATGTGTTCCTTGAGCCTTGTCCTGAGGTTTAGGACATATGCCACAACAGACTCCTTGTGGGATTCACACTCACCCTCCCACTCATCTCAAATCAAATCTAGAGGTTCCCTCACCCTATGCACATACAGCAACTCAAAGGATGAAAAATCTGTGGATTCCAGGGGCACCTCTCTGTAGGCAAACAACAGATGGGGCAAATATTTGTCCCACTCCCTCTTAAACTGGTCTGCAAATGCCCATAGCATAGTCTTGAGTGTAGAGTTTATCCTCTCATCAAGACGATTAGTCTGGAGATGATAGGGGGTGGTCTTTGGTGCTTCACCCACAGTGCTTCCACAGACAAGCCAGCAGGTCCGACATGAAATTGATACCTCTGTCAGTTAGTATTTCCTTTGGAAAACCTACCCTGCTGAAAATGTCTAACAAAGCATTTGCCACCTTTTCTGCCTCAATGGAGGACAGAGCCAGTGCTTCAGGGTATCTGGTAGCATAATCTACTACCACTAGGATATACTTTTTCCCTGTGGAACTTGGGGTACTCAGAGGCCCCACAATATCCATAGCTACCCTCTGAAATGTCTCCTTAATCACAGGCAAAGGCATCAAAGGAGTTTTCGCCTTGTCTCCTGCCTTGCCCACCTTTTGGCACTGCTCACAGGTCTTGCAGTACCCTGTTACATCTCTGGAAATTCCAAGCCAATAAAAGTTCTGCACAATACATCTCTTTGTATGTTTTATGCCCATATGACCTGCAAAGGGAATAGCATGAGCTATGGCTAAAAGTGACAGATGGTAGGCTCTGGTCACTACCAACTGCTGTAGTCTCACCCTCTAGCCCTCTTTCAGGAGTCCACTCTCAATACAGTAACCCTTTGTCTCAGTATACAGATTCCCCCTTCCCTTGAGAATTAGGTGCCTCACTAGCTACCCCCCTTAGGCCTTGTAATGTAGAGTTTGACAGCTGACCCTGTCTCAACTCTCTCTTTGTAACCCTTCCCAGCTTCCCTTCCACAGGACATCTGGTATTCTCTGACAGCGGTGCCTCACTGTCAGTCTGGGTACTACTACTCACCTCTGCCCTTGCAGTCACTCTGTCCAAAGGAACATCATTGCTCACAACCAGCTGTAGCTCACCTTCAGTCTCACTGCTACAAGGTAGCTCCCTCCCTGATGTAACCACCTCAACAGTCCTGGCTGCAAGTGCATGGTTTGTCTGGGTCTCTCCAGGCTACCAGACCCACATGCTTGTCTCAAAGCCTGACTGCATGTAACTGCATGCGCACAGGGTACTGCATTATCAAAATCATTCCCTATGAGGACATCTGCATGGATATCCTCAAACACACCTACTTGCTGGCTTCCTTTTACACTCTCCCAGTCAAGGTGAACCCTAGCCAAATGTATTTGGAATGAGGTCCCTCCTAAAGTTCTGACTGGAATAGACTGCCCAAGCAAGTAGTGCTCCTCTTTAACCATTGCATGCTTCACAATGGTTAGGACAGAGGCTGTGTTTCTCTTAGCAGTGGCCTCTTTCACTTCCACTCTAAGATACGATATAACCTCTTGTGGTAGTTTAGTACCCTTGTTATCTTGAGACAAACGTACTGCTGGCATTTTGTCATTCCCACATACTGGCTATCCCATCTTTTGTTCCCCACCTTGCCTCTGTGGACACCTATATGCTACATGGCCCCACTGGTTGCATTTAAAACATTTAACCCTCAGTCCTGGACATGTATATGGGCAAGTGGCTTCCCCTGCTACTGGCAGACTCTGTTGGGGCAGTCTGGGATGCCCACCATGGGTTCCTTTATACCCATGAGCAGCACTGGGTGTCCCTTGCCTATGCAGTGATGCCCTGCTTGCTAGGTATAGATCTCCCTTCTTCCCCAACTCATCTGCAGTACTGCATTATCTATCAGTTACCCAGATTCTCATGTCCTCAGGCAAAGTGTTAAGGGCTTGTTCCCACACCAAAAGGTCTGCCAGCCCTTCAAAAGTGGTGATCTGACATCCACTCATCCATCTATAAAAATAAGTGCTTAGTTCACCAACATATTCAAACATACTTTCATCTGCCTTGCATCTATGCTCACGAAACCTTTTCCTGTAAGCTTCAGGTATTAACTTAAAGCATTCTAAAAGACAGCTCTTTACACTATTACAATTTAAGCAATCAGTATCAGACAATTTAGAAATAGCAATTACAGCTTTAACATGGAGTAAGGAGCTCAGGAACCGTAACCAGAGCCCTTGGACAGCATTATACTGTTTACATACCCTCTGAAACATATGAATGAAACTATCAAAATTATCACACTCTGTAAATTCCCTTCCCCATTACCTCCATGACTTTGGCGAAGACTCAGCATCTCCTTTTCATGTTGCCTCTGCCTCTCCTTCTCCTCTGTCCCTAGACATTACAGTTTCCCATTTTCCTCAGCCTCTAAACATCTCAGTCTCTCTGCTGCTTCTATTTCCAAACACTTGGCCTCCAGCTCAAGTCTCTAACTCCAGACAGATTTTCAAGTCCTCTGTGGAAAGGTTGAGCTGTCCATTTTTTGACAGTTTTACATCTCCAAGGACAGCCTGGTTCTCCTCCTGATCACCTGTCTGTGATGCAGCTGTGCCCAAAGCTACAATAATTTCTGCCTCAGTCAGGTTGACATGCACCATTCCTTTAGAATGGTACATCTCAGTCAACTAGTTCTTTGTCAGCTTGCCATACTCCTGTGCTGACATGCTTGCCTGCTCTCCCTGACTAACTAAGCTAACAAAAAAAAAAATAAATGAAACAATTGTGATGTAAAACTCTAAATGTTCACTGTGTGGCTGATTACTGTACACAGGCTATAGGAATTCAATATCCACACCACTACAAGCTAATTAATATGTGATGTGGCTATCTCACCACTGTCAACCAATTAATATGCAATGTGGATATCCCACCACTGCCCAAGAATTAATATGTGATGCCGCTGCACTGGCTTAGTAATCAAGGAGTCTCAATCCTCACCACTGGCAACAGTGAGGGATGTACACAATGGGAGGATGACAAGTACACACACAATAAACTGCTATTTCCCTTAAGAGCACACAAAAATCACAGTCAGTCTGGGGCTGGTTTCTCCCACTTTTTCCAGCTCCCCAATAAGACTCTCCACTGGCACAGCTATAGGGTTAATATCTCAACTGAGGGGCCAAGCCAAGACCACCAGCACCCTCTCTGTCCAACCAGTGCTTCGTGTCCCTGCCCAAGTAGCTGACACACACACACTTTGAGATTTGGTTTATATACATACACACACACACACACACACACACACACACACACACACACACAGCTGGGGAAGGCTGGCACAGGTTTACTAGCTATGCCCCCTTCTGCCCAGACTATATGGTAGTTTCAACTGCTACCAACCCCTACTTATCAGCTACTATAACTCTCTTACAAAGGGTGTCCAATCTTACTGTGTAATGTTACTAATAATCCAAATAGTAATATTGACCAAGCACCAGGCTATTTAGGAGTGGCCTGTACAGTGTCACCATATACATATGCAAGTACCCTCAGAGCTTAAATATGTTTCACAAATATCAGCCACAATTATAGGTTTAAATATATTTAATAACAAATAAAAGAACAAGACAATAGTCGGAAAACAAACACAGGTACTTCAGAGTTTAAAATCACAGGAAATATTTTAAAACAGCATTGCAGGAGAGTCTCAAATTAATACAGAAAACATCTAAACCGATATTTACTATATTCCTAACTATATCTAAAATAAATTACTATACCCTGGTTACTATTAGCAAGGCAAGTCCAGATGGTGATGGAGTGGATATTCTTGCTATGTCCAAGACAAAATACAAAATGCACAGTCTCTCTCTGAGAGAGTTCCAAAATTAATATCAAACACTACTGCTGGGCCAGCTTGGATGACATCACTCTGTCACCTGACTTCAGTTCCCAGGCAAAACAGAATTTAACATCTCTGTGTGAGAAATACATATCTCTCAGATCTTGGAAATCATAAAACAATAAAATGCTTTTACATTTGAAACCTAGTAAGTACTTCTCTTTCAAGACAATACAAAAAACTTTTAGCTCTAGACATTGTGTCTTGCTTTTGCATTGAAACTGAGAGATAACATCTCTTGTTTATGGCCCAGCTATAAAGTAACTTAAGCCTCAACTGTTCTTAAGTTTTGCAGGTTAATCTTCTATGATCCAGCAAGGTACACTGTGGATACATCTTAGCTAAGTACATAACATATAGTTCTGTATAAATCATATCAATATTCACAAATGACATAGAATTATTTACAAAATTCCAGATAGCTGGGCTGCCAACATGACAGGGGATATCAGTGCTGCCTGACTAAGCTGGGTCTATTAGAATTACCCACGGTCTTTCTTCCCTTGTCTTCAGCAGTACTCTGGGGAGCAAGAGTACTTGGGGGAAGGCATAGAAGAATAGGTCTGTCTAAGGGAAGGAAAAGGCATCTGTCTTCCAAGCTGAACTCGTTTTTGCCCTGGAGCAAATTTTTTTCAAGCAATCATTTTCTTTGGTGGCAAAAAGGTCTAACTGTGGCACACCCCATTCTTTGGCTATGCTGAGAAAAAAATGCAATGCAATTGCCACTCATGAGTGTCTAACAGGCTCCTGCTGAAGTGATCTGCCAGTTGATTTTTTGAAGAGTTAGAATTTTGGGACCTCCAAGAACTGATTGAGCCTTGATGGGTCAAGAATCAGACTCTAGGTACTGTCTTTTCTGGAGACGAGGAAAAGTCTGGAGTAAAAACCTTTTCCTTGTAATGAGATTGGTACTGGTTCCACAGAGCAGTGTTTGATAGGGTTACTGCAGCTGAAATGAGGAGGTTGGACCTGAAGAAAGTCCTTGATCATTTGCATAGACTTGGCCTTATGCTCCATCTTCTTAAGGACGGCCCCAATCTTGCCTTCTAATGATGGATCCTGCGGCTGTTGCAAGCTTCCACATCTTCATAACCACAGTGCAAGGTGTGCTTAGCTACTTGAAAGCAAGATTTGCATAAGTCCAGCAGCTGCTTTGAGAGGGTCTTATTTTCAAAACCCACCAGTATTTGTTTCTTCTGGTCCAAAATGGTTTCATGATACTTCACCATATGAAATTATAAGTTATGTACTCACCACAGCTAGGCATCTGTGTTGTTTCCATTCTTCTTCATTTATGGGTCATGGATCCATTCCTAGAATCTGACTTGGCTGCATACTATAGACTTTGGAGCCAACTCTCGACCTCCTCCCTCTACCCAACTCCATCTCCATTGCCTTAGACTGCGTTTGCTGTTCTATTTCATAATAATAATACATTCAGAAAAGCTAGGGCTCAAATCTGGAACTCTAGGTTCCAAACACTGTCCAATAGGTCCTTCCAGAATAAAAATGGATGGGAGGGGAGTTGAGAAAGAATGAAAATGGACAACACACTTGCCTAGTTATGGCGAATACATAACCTATAAATCTCATGTCCCCAGCTACATTAACCTTGGGTGGCCCTCATGGGAGGATATTCTGGAGTACTGCTAAACCAAAGTAGGCTCTATTTCTAGATATGATGTCCAATTTGTAATGTGAAACAAAGGTATGAGTCTTGGACAATACAGCTGCTGTACAAATGTCAGTAGACATTCTTGACTAAAAAGTAGATGAGGTAGCCATGGCTCTAGTTGAGTGAGCATGGGAAGTTTTTGGTAATGTCATACTTTCTGAGAGTGAACCCATGAGATACAGTCTGTAATCCATTTAGCGAGGGTAACATTGGAAACTGGCTGGCCTAGGTGATTCAGAGAGAAAGATACAAAATGCTGGTCTGACTTTCTAAACTATTTGTCCTGTAAAGGTAAAAATGTAGTTGTCTGTGCACATCAAGGAGGTGTAGCACGTACTTTCCTTTACTGACAAAATCTGGAAAGAAAACTGGTAAGTGAATGGATTGGCTGATGTTATTTTCAGAAGCTACCATAGGTGAAAAAAGAAGGGTTAGCCTGCAGAGAAACCCTAGCTTTATGAAAACAATGTAAGGAGTTTTTGCTGAAGGAGCCTGGAGTTCAGAAATTCTTTTTGAAGTTATAGCTTCCAAGAAAACTGTCGTTCATGACAAATTTTAGATCAAATTTGACTGAAGGTTCAAAGGGTTTTTGTGTAAACCTTCAAGTACTGCAGTAATATCCCAAGGTGATGAGGGATCCTTTATTGGAGACCTTAGAAGAAATATGCCATTCATAAAATTTTTACACAACCTACAGGAAGCTAAGGAAAAGGATTTATTCCCTGTGTGGAAATTTGAACTGCTGCCAATTGAAGTTTAATGGTAGAGAAACTAGCATTGTCTTTGAAAAAGATGTCAAAAATTGAAGAATACCCAAAGTTGGTGCAGAAAAAGGATCAATGGTCTTGTCTGATGCACAAATAGAAATATTTTTCCACTTGTTTTTATTAACTTTTTTGGTAGAATCCTTTTGAGAAGCTGTCACGCTGCCAGCACAGCTATCTGGAAATTTGTAAATAATTCTATGTCATTTGTGAATATTGATAAGATTTATACAGAAGTATGTGCTGAACAGGGTTTGTACAGTACTGAACATCAAGAATGTAACCACAGTATACCCTGCTGGAACATAGAAGATTAACTTGCAAAACTTAAGAATAGTTGAGGTTAAATTAATTTATAGCTGGGCCATAAACCAGAGATGTTCTCTCTCAGTTTCAGTGCAGAAGCAGACACAATGTCCAGACTAGATGTTTTTGTATTGTCTTGAAAGAGAAGTAATTACTAGGTTTAAAATGTAAAAGTGCTTTATTGTTTTATGACTTCGAAGATCTGCAAACATCTGAGAGACATGTATTTTTCACAAGGAGATGTCAATGCTACAGTGGGGGTATAGCCTGGGAACTGAAATCAGATGGCAAAAAGTGATGTCATGCAAGCTAATCCAGCAGTAATATTTGATATTAATTTAAGGACTCTCTCAGAGGGAGACTGTGGATTTTGTATTTTGTCTTGGACCTAGCAAGAACATCCACTCATCTTCACATTCTGCACTTGCCTTGCTGTAAGTAAGCATTTTTAGGGCATAGTAACACTTTTAGATATAGTTAGGAATCTAGTAATGTTTAGTTGAGATGTTTTCTGTATTTATTTGAGACTGTCCTGCAATGTTATTTTAAATATTTCCTGTGATTTTGAACTCTGAAGCTACTGTGTTGCGTTACTGAGTATTGTCTTGTACTTTTATTTATTACTAAATATATTTAAACCTATCTTTGTGGCTGATATTTGTGAGACATATTTAAGCTCTGAGAGTACTTGCATATGCATTTGGTGACACCATACAGGCCACTCCTAAATAGCCTTGCTCTTGGTTAGATTACCATTTGGATTAATAGTAATATTACACAGTAGGATTTGACATTCTTTGTTAAGGGCCTTAAGTAGCTAACAAGTAGTGGCTGGCGGCAGCTGAAACTACCTTATAGTCGGCCAAAAGGGGGCATAGCTAGTAAGCCTGTGCCAGCCTTCCTCAGGTGTGTGTGTGTGTGTGTGTGTGTGTGTGTTTGTATATAAATCAAATCTCAAAGTGTGTGTGTGTGTGTGTGTGTGTAACTACTTGGGCAGGGACAAAAAGCACTGGTTGGACAGAGAGGGTGCTGGAGGTCTTAGCTTGGTCATTCAGCTGAAATCTCAACTCTATAGTTGTGCTAGTGGGGAGTTTTATTGGGGATTTGGAGAAAGAGGGTGAAACCACCCCCAGACTGACTGTGACCTCTGTGTGTTCTTGAGGGAAATTGCACTTTTACTGTGTTTGTACTTGTTATCCTCCCAGTGTGTACATCCCCCACTGTTGCCAGTGGTGAAGATTGAGACTCCTTGATTACTGGGTCAGTGCAGGGGTGTCACAGAAGCCAACATAATGCCACGAACTGTGAAAGAGAGCCTGAACTAATTATTACTGGAAGTGGAGAAACCATGCAGTTAACTTGTGGGCCTGAATGTTGGGGTTTTGAATCCCTGACAGGTGAGAGGAAATCCTGAGTAGGCTCCAGTATCCATGGAGGATAATGAAGATGAGACTGTAGAAAGGGGAACCATACTTGCAAAGGCCAGAAGGGGGCAATGAGGATTACTGAGCTCTTCAGCATGCTTGCTTTCTGCAAAAGTCTTGGAATGAAGGGAAGACGAGGATAAACATAAAGGAGACCTGAGGGCCAAGCGTGAAGAAGGGCATGTCTCACTGACTCCCCCTGAGGGGGGAATCAGAATGAAGCACTTGCTAAACTTGTTCCTGACAGGAGTGGAAATAGCTTGCAGCAAGGTTGGCCCAACACCTGAAGATCATATTTGCTACTGACTGATTGAGAGACCACTCATGAGGCATTAGAATGGATCTGCTTAGTTTGTTCTCAAGCACGTTGGCTTTCCCTAGGATGTGCATCACAATTGGAATGCGGTCTGATGAGATCGCCTATTCCCAAACCCTCATGCCCTCTCTGCAAAGGGGGTAAGAGGAAGTTCCTCCTTTCTTGTTGATGTACCAGACTACAGACAAGTTGTCGGTCTGAATTGCAGTAGTCCCCAAGGGAAGAGCATCTTGAAATGCCTGCTATGCTAAAAAGGCTGCTCTCATTTCTAGGACATTGATATGCAGCTTTGTCTCTTAGGGGGAACCACATGCCTTGGACAGTTTCTCCCAAGAAATCCCCCCCCCCCCCAGTTGAGAAGCATCGGTGGTCACTGCAGGTACTGGGTTTGGTAGAACAAAGGGTCTGCCCAGAAAAAATCATCTGATTGTATCCACCAGCAAATGTGTTGCTTGCAAATCAGGGTGAGTTTGACTTGAAAAGATAGGGGTTGATATAGAATGGACCACAGTACAGCTAGAGCCCATTGAAAACTCCCATAAAGTGTGCATGAGGAAGTATTATGGCAGCTGACATTGACCTAAGTGCTTGAAGCCTTGCTGGAGAAGATGAATGGAAAAGGACAGCCTGAACTTGATTTCTGATAGAAGTAATGTGGTGGAGAGGTAAAGATGCTATCTGTGTACTTATGTTTAAAACTGTCCCAATGAATTCCAGGCTCTGAACTGGTGCAAGTTTTGATTTTGCAAGATTTATCATGATGCCCAAAGTGGTGCAAATTTGGAGCTAATAGTCCCTGGCATGTTGAAGTTGGTGCCTGGATGGGGTGCTAAGGAGTCAGTCGTCTAGATATGGAAACACCCGGAATCCTTTCAGTCTCAAGTGAGCTGTGACTACTGCCATGCATTCGCTAAACACCCTGGTTGCTGTGGTAAGTCCAAAAAGCAGACCTCTGAATTGGGAATGGCTAGATCCCAGCCAAAAGTGGAGGAGTCTTCTGGATTGTCTGTCTATTTAGATATAATAGTATGTGTCCTGAAGATCTACAGATGACATGCAAGCGTCCTTGGGCAGAATGGACTGAACCATGACCATCCAGAACTTCACTTTCTTTACCTACTAATTCAATTTACTTAGATCCAAAATGGGTCCGAGGTCTCCTTTTTCTTTGGCACTAAAAAGAAGTGTGAATAAGTTCCAAATCCTATCTGGTCTGGAGAGACCTTTTGGATGACTCTTTTCTTTAGCAGCTTTTGGATTTTTTGTGGTGCTGCCTTCCTCTGAATGGGTGGAATGTCAGGAAGTTTCTTCCTTTGCCAGTGAAGAAGGAGGGAAAATGGTATGCAATAACCTCCGGATATTATTCTTAGCACCCATGAGTCTTTTGTGATATATGTCCAGGTGCAAACAAAACCAACCCTCGACTGCCTCCAGAGTAGGACAGTCAAGCAGCACTTCAGGAACACTGACAGGGCTTGTCTAAAAAATGAATCTCTAAAGGCCTGGTTTTGTGGGCCTCCTCTGTCTCTAGGGCGAAGTCTACCATTAAAATTTCCCCCCTCTGCCTCTGTAGGAATTTTCCCCATGCAAATCCTGGAAGGGTCCCTGAGATTTATGGAACCACATTTTCTTACTGCCTCTCTGGTTCTTGGAGACAGTTCTCTGAGGTGTAGAAAACTTGAACCATATGGCAGATGGGGTTTTTCCATCTTTTTTAGTGCAGGTAAGCATATCCTTTACCGATGGCCCCAAATAAGGAAGTGCCATTGAATGGGGAGTTATTAAAGGACATCTTAAAAGGCTCTGCAAAGTCACACTGTTGCAAAGTACATTTAGAGAATGCTATTTCAGGGACCTTTCCTTGTCGGAAATGTACCATGTGTTCTTATGTAAGTAATGATGATATGTATGATGATATGTATGTACACCCTATGAATGGACATGTCTATGAGCTTAAGGCATATGCTGACTGTAATACAATGAATGTTGTGTATTTAACTTCCTGTGAGCTCTGAAGAATGTTTTATGTGGGCAAGACTAATAGGTGTTTGAGAGATCGAATACGTGAGCATCTTTACAGTATCCAGAGAAATGATAGTAAAAATGCCCTTGCAAAACATGTTACCCAGATGGGAAATAATCATTATTAAATTTTCAGTATTAGAGATTTGTCAGCCTAATGTTAGAGGAGGTGATATAACAACTAGGACTGAATGTCAAGAGGTGAAATGGATGTTACTTTTACAAGCTGCAGGGACTAAGGGGTTAAATGAGTTCATTCCCCTTAAACCTATTAAGTCATGTGATCTGCAGCACTAATTGCTGCATTATTTAAATTGTAACTGCTATTACTGTGTAGATCTGGAGAAGTACTCTGTTATGTACGAAAGCGCTAATATTTTATTTTATGTATTGAATCAGTGAGTTTTATTGGAGTTATTAAATTTTCTTGCACTACTGCAGTTTGGTTTACTTTGATACAAAATATTTTTTTCTGCAACCGGACTTTGCTCCTTTACCTTGTTTTACTTTATCATAACAAGCATTATACTTCACATATACTGCTATATAACATATAACCTAAGAAATACTACACAAATTATTCAATTCCTGCCCTTTTTTAAACAAGAAACATGTTTATTAAACCATCACTTACTACATAGGCAATCATACATTTATATAAGTGAAAACAAACCACACTATTACAATTCTAGTCAAAAGCATTTTACATCACAAACCATACTGACACACTCCCAGTTGCAAACATTACACATCACTTATAACCTACCCAATCTTTCTCACTCAAACAGTACATAGCTCATTTAAGTTGTGCCACCTTTTAGACCTCATTCCTCCCTTGTATGTATTGTTTCCACAATTCCCATTTTCCCTATGTAGTTTGCTCCTACCCTTTTCTAAAAATCTCAATTTCAGTTATTTTATCTATGTTACTATATTCACTACTTCGAGTATAGTGAGTATAGCTGGTTTGGATTTTGACTTCCATTTTCTAGTAATTGCTTGTTTGGCAGCCATCATTATTAGACACAGTAAAGCCTTACCATGCCTATGCAATTCCAATTCTGTATCATAGCTCAGAAAAATCATCTCTCTCATCAGACCAATCTGCCCACCCAGCATCTCTGACAGTGCATCCTGCAGGTAATCCTTAAAGTCCACCAATTCACTGCACTCCCAGAAAATATGTTTCCAATTACTTCCTTCTCCCTTTCACATCTCCAACATTTACTGTCTGCCTGAGGAAAAATTCTCTGGAGTCTACTTTGGGTATAAAAAAAAATCTATCCAGGCAACAACCCTAAATCTTCTAGATTTTGTTGCATATTTAGGAGACAAACATATATCCTCCCAGTCTTTCTTTGTGAATTGCTTATCCAATCTCTGTTCCCAATCCTTTCTAACTTTCACTGACTGATTACTAAAGTTATCATGCAATATTTTATATGCTCTACTAATTATTCATCTTCTAATGGCAGGTACTATTCTAGATTCTATTAAAAACTCTACCAGTACTGGTCTTTCATTTAGGACCCCCCCCCCATTTCTTTCTCTTTGCCTATACCCTGATATCATTCCCTGATAGGGAAGGCAATCCCTAACCTGCTGTCCAAATAAATTCTTGGCGCCTTCCTGTTATATCATCTTTGCTTCTCTAGCTATTTGCTCCCAATATCTTGGTTCCTTTGCCAGTTTTCTCCAATAAATTCCATTCCCCTCTTGCCTACTGTCTATATCCCTAATTGCACTCATCCCTATCAGTAGAATCTCCTTTCTCCATTCTCATAATGGTTTAGTTGTTAGAATACTTTCTGCTACTTTATGGATATAATATTCTGCATGATTATTTTTATTCTCCTTACAGGCCTGCATCCAAAATCCCAGTCTCTCCTTGTTTCTTGAACTTGCCCTGTGTTTCATCATCATCCCTTTTCCACTTTGAATAATAATTTTCTGCTTGTGCTATCTACAGTCTTAACTGTGTAGCTCTGAAATACCCCTTCAAATTGGGCAATACCAATCCGGCCTGTTCTACTGGAAGAATCGGCTTATCCCACTTAATTCTTGTCGTCTTCCTCTCCAAGATAAAGTACTTCATCTCTTTATTAACTGATACCCACAACTTCTCCTCTGGTTGTTAAAAATATGTCTTACCTGTGTATAAGACTAAAGGGGCTAAAAATATTTTAACTACTTGTATCTTACTACCCATATCCATGTAACAAAGCTTTCATTTTCTCACTTTTTGTATTACCTTTTTAGTCTCTTCCCACATATCCTTAACTGCCATACCAGAATTATTTTTAATCCATACTCCTAAATATTTCATTTTATCATGTCCCCATAAATATGGGTATTCCTGAACCAGTTCATGTGTGGGTAAATAATTTACTGCTGTTCCCTTTGTTTTAGCTTCATTAATTTTGTATCCCAAAAAGATCTGAAACGGTCTCAAAATGTTCCACAACACTGTAATTTCTTTTTCTTGTTTTGTCATGTACAAAATAATATCATATGCAAATAAGGCCAGCTTTTCATAACTACCATACCAATTATATTCTTGAATTTCTGAGTCCCTTATTTTTTTTGCCAATGATTCTAAATATGATGGAAATAATATACGGGAAAGAGGACACCCCTGCCTGGGTCCTCTGATCAAGCAAAAATTATCAGAGAGGACCCCATCCACTTTAATTTTTGCCTCTGAGCCCTCATATATTTTCCTAATCAGCCTTATAATTTTTTCAAGAAATGCAAATGTTTCCATTGCCCTGCTCATAAAGCCCATGCTTACAAATGCTTTATCTGCATCAAGACTCACCAACAGCAATGGTATTTTCTTACATTCTGCTTCCCTCTGGATCGTCAATGTTCTGTTAATGTTGTCAAATGTTTGCCTCCCCTCCACAAAACCACACTGATCCATATCTATCAGTTTTGGCATTACTTTTGCCATTCTTTTAGCCGTTATAGACATGAACAATTTATAACATTGGTTGAGTATTGAAATGGGCCTGCATGAAGTTGTATCTGATGGATCCTTACCTTCTTTACGTATTAAAGCTACTACTGCCTTCTTCCAGGGCAGTGGTACTTCTCCTCCTAAGATACTGTTAAACAAAACCTTCCAGATCTTTATCAGTTTCTTCCTCCTAGCTTCCAAACTTCCACAGGAATACCATCTATTCCTGAAGACTTTCCTGTAGATTGGTTATACATCACAATTTTTATCTCATCTCCTCCTACCCTAACTGTTAGTAATTGAGCCTCATCTACTTCTAACATTGACATAATTAATTCTTCCATAAAGATTTCCCTTTATCTTTTCTTGATTTTCATATTTCTCTGCTTTACAGAGACTCTCATAGAATCTCCAAAATATTTCTAATAGCTTTAACGGATCTCGTTACCATCCTTGTTATAGGCTCCTTAAATTTGGTGACAGCCCTTTGTACTTTCTGTTACCTGAGTCGTCATGCTAAAAGTTTTGTACTATAGAGTTAGCATCAAAAACAGTTCCTTAACAGCAATTTATCCTCTTCTTGTTCTGCGAAATTCTCCCTATTCTGCAATAGTTTAACATTTTTAGTCCCGCTAATTAATTTTTGTTACTTCTTAACCATAGCTTCCTTTCTTTTACTTCCACCCTATTTTTAAACTCCACCTTAACTTTATCCCACTCCCTATCTAGATTTTCAGAAGAAATTTCAATCTTCTCTAACAGCTCCTGAATAATCACCATTACCCATTCCTTAAATTCCTCTCTTTTCAACAGATAGGGAGGAAAGCGCCAATGTCTCATTTTTATTTCATTACCTTGTGTTTTTATTTTAGCTATTATTGGTGCATGATCTGACATAGTTATTGGGTGGGTATCAAGACCTTCAGTTAAATGCACATGTTCCTGTGAAATGTAAATTCTGTACAGCCTAACCCAGTTTTTGTGCCTTGGGGAATAATATGTAAATTCACTCTTAATCCTTCTTACTGAATTCACATCTTCCATGCCAAATATTTTAATAAATTCCTTCAAAAATCTACCCCCCTTTGTTATATTTTCCCTTCTGGGCCCTCAAGACACATCTTCACTGCTGTAAATCAAATTCCAGTCCCCAGCTATAAGTAATATTCCTTGCTGAAAACTGATTATTTCTCCCAGAATTTTCTTAAGCTCCATTACAGCAGTTTTAGGTGGAATGCAAATACATACTAGTGTAATCCTCCTCCCTTGCCAGTAGCCCCTTAGCACTACAAATCTGCCATTCTTTTGTATCTTTTTCTATCACTATTGGAGCTCCTCTTGCAATTAATATAAGTACTCCTCTCTTACTTTGTCTCAGGTATTCCACTGAATAACCATCCTGAAAACCTTTATCGAATTTGCACATTCAGTTCTTTCTAAGTGTGTTTCCTGTAACATAGCTATTTGCACTCTTCATTTTTTAATATAGTTCACTACTCCTTTTTGTTTGTATTTACCTGTGAAGCCATTTACATTTACAAACATTAAAGAAAGCATCATTGTATTAAAACGTTATTATTCCCACCTTTTATGTATAATACCTTTTTTGTTAAATGTCTAGTTCCAGCTTTTCTGTTACATGTCTACACTGTTTGGCAGGTTGAAGTTTTATACAGTTGTTTCTTATCATATATATTTCAGCCTATGTCACATCTTATAAAACTTTTTGTTTTATTGAAAGCCCTCAAAAAAAAAAAAAAAAAAAAACACAGCCCAATACTACCTAAAACGTATTAACACGAACACTCAACACTATGTACATCTTCAGATATTGAAGTTTTACCCTCCTGATAGGAACAAAAGTCCCAAACTGACAACCACACTCAGAGACTTGAGTTAACCTAAAAGAAAAGTCATCCATGCTAAGACGCATGATGCACTCTGTGCTTCTACTAAGTGCTGATTGGTTTTGTCTTATCTTTATAGATCTTCCAGCTGGGAAAACCCCTGAATGTTTACAGAGAACATTAACAACCTTGGAAAACCCCTGTATCCTTTCAGAGAACATTATCAACTTTGGGAAAACCCCTGAATGCTTTCAGAGATCATCTCCTAGCCAATATCTCTTTTTTTATTTTTTTCCTCAGCCAATCACTCTCCACCAGGCTGCAGGGAGTTTCTCTTAATCAGATTGTCTCTATGGAGACATAAGAACCAGGCAGACAGTTTCTCTATTAGATTGTTTCCATGGAAACATTAAGACCGGCTGCAGAATTGTTACTGGGTTTACTTGGTATTTGCTAGAAAAAAAGCCTCATAATATTCAGTGTTCGTTTTCATTTAAATACTCTCTCTTAAAACGTGTTACTAAATCAATCTAAGGTCTTTAATCCAGTCATTTCCTCATGCAAGAATGAAAAAAAAGCACATTAATTTTTTTATCATGCTTTTAACCATGCTTTTTTATACAATGCTGTGCTTACATTTCTTAAAACTGAACAAGGAGAAAGAGAGAAGGCAGAAGGAAAAGAAAAAAAAGAACAGTAGCACATGTTTGCAATCCCCATTACACTTAAAAATAACTGAAAAAACTGTACCTAATAGCACGTAAAGAAAATTACATGCCACAAAATCTTTACTTACAGTTAACTTTCTCCTTCCTCTTCCCCTCTTCAAAGCACTTTTCCAAACATTAAGGACATATGTTTTATAGTCCCCCACAAGTCCAACAAATTCTGAAAAAGTCCAATATTTTCAGATTTTTTGTTCTGTCATATTTCACAAATACAATTATTGCACTGCAATCCCATCTTAAGTTACTGGTTTTATTACTGTTCATCTCTGAAATCCTGTCTCCACTTCATTTCCAACGTACTCTCAATTCTTCTAGTTAACTCTTGTGCTCCCTTCCTTCTCTCCATTTTCCGTTGAAAATTTTGAAAAGGTTTCACAGGTACCGTCTCTCGCTGGTCTTTTTTTATCAAAAGAATAAGAAGCAGAATCTCCTTCTGTTTCATAGCTTACTTTTTGTTGGACAAATGTTTGTATTTTCTCCTTAGCATGTACTTCATCAAACAATTATTTTGTCCCCACAGCTGGGTACAGCAGTTTGAATCACCCACCCGCATCTTGGCATTCCCTGAATAGTGGAATAAATTTGCTCCTCTTCTCTCTGGTGTATAATGAGTAGTCATTCTTCACAAACACTCTGTTGTCTCTCACTTTTAGTACTTTGTCCTTCTGCCAGAATTTTGTCAGAATCAACTCCTGTTGGTAGGATTGCATCTCTACTATTAAAAGTCTATGTTGCTTTCTTATAGCCAAGTTTGGAGCGCACACACAATGTGCCCTTTCATCTAACAACTCCTGCTGTGGAATACCAGTCCAGTTGCTTATTTCTACTTTCATGAAACTAATGCAGTCTATTCCTTCCAGCTTCTCTGGTATAGCTGAAAATCTCAGGTTTTCCCCATGTGCTCGTCAACTAATTCTATTATTTTTTTGACACATCTCTTCCTGAGCAGTCTCATATTCAGCCAACCTTTTCTTTATTTCGACCTCTGATTTTTGCAGCTTTATCATCTCATCTGAATATCTGTTTAAAGCTTCTTACAGTTTTGCAGCCTTATGTTATTGCTGATATACTCCATCAGTGTTTGTTTATTTTAACCAGGTCTGTATGCAGTTGTCTTGTATCTTCCTGTAGGTTACTGGAAGCCATATATGAAGGTTGCATTGCTTTTTGCTGAACAGCTGCAGACCTTTCCCCAGTCGGTGTTTTTTCCTCATTTTTTGTAGCGGATTTTTTCTAGGTCTTCTGTATGTCTTTATTTCTGGCATCCAGGCAGTGAACTTACTAGCCAGTTACTGAAATTTGCCTACAAACCCATGTCAACTTGCCTTCTCTGCCTAGTTTCTGTTTTCACACTGAGAGAGCTAGAAATAAGCTGTTACTCAATGTGCAGCCATCTTGGAATCCCCCAGAGAAGACCCCTTCTTGTGCTCTAAAGAAGCTACCTTGCTGGATTTTGAAGGGGTTTGAGCCCTGGAAGACAAAGTAGCAGGAAGTAAACCCTTAAACATAAGTTTGTACACTTGTCAGCCAAAGCTCTATGATTGAAAGTAGAGCAGACTGTGCAGGACATATGTAAATGGTCAGGACCAAGGCAATAAATGCACTCCTTGTGGGCATCTGAGTTTGGGATCTTATACCCACAAGAAGTGCATTTTTTAAAACCTGTAGGTTTGTCAGACATTACAATCAGGAAAAAACAACAGTTAAACTAGACATATACATTTTTTTTTGTACGTAGAAAAGAATAAAAAAGAAAGGACAAGGTTACCAACTATAGTAATACGGAGAAATACCTTATTAAAAGTTAGTTAAGGAAAAGTATCACCAATGATACCACAGACTACTAAAAAGCAATTAGTAGAAAAAGAAGTTAGTTGAAAATGCCAAGATATTCCTAATGCCAGCAACAGCTATGAGGGAGGAAATGAGGAAAAGTTTAAGGTTGATATAAGTTTTAGGATATGATATAATAGAAGAAACTTTCTCACAAATGCGCTATAAATCTAAGACAAAAACAACTAGCACTTAATAGAAGCGCAGGCAGCACCATGTAATTTATTATCCATAACCTTTCTTTAAGGTTAACTCAAGTCCGTCAGTGTGGCTGTCAGTTTGGGGCTTTTTTTCATATTAGGAGAGTAAAACTTCAATATTTGAAGATGTACATAATTTTGTCTGTTAGTATTAAGTTAAGAGGTTTTAAGGGAGTATTGGGGCGCATTTCTTTTTTTGTTTGAGGGCTTTCAATAAAACAAAAAGTTGTCTAAAATGTTTACATAGGCTCAAATGGATATGACAAAAAGGAATTACTTCACTTCACCAAAAACTCATTTCACCAAGACCAAATCGCAGTGGCAGTGTATATGCCCTTTTCCTCACTGTAGTGCGATCCTGGAGTTATTATATATAGTTGGGGGGGGTTGAGCTTGGTTTTATATTGTCCAGTTTCTGTTATGAGTGTAAGTAAGTCGTTTTTAACCAAACTAGGTGGGGTCTATGCGCCCCACACCTCCCAGTGTGGGGAGATGTGCCCTATACCCCCCAACTATACATACTAACTCCAGGATCGCACTACAGTGGGGAAAATGGCATATACACTGCCACTACTTTTGGTGAAATGGGTTTTCGGTAATTTGAGCTTTTGGCGATTTGGTCTCAGTGAAATGAAATTCGGTGAAATGAGTTTTCAGAGAAGTGAAGTAGATCTGACAAGAAACAACTGTATAAAAGTTCAATCTGCAAAATAGTGTATGCATTTAACACAAAAGCTGTAACTACACATTTAACAAAACAAGTGTTATACATAAAAGATGGGAATAATAACTTTTTAATGCAATGATGTTTTCTGTAATGTCTTTAAATGTCAGCGGTCTCACAGATAAACACAAAAAAGAAAGAGTAGTGAGCTACATTAAAAAATGCACAGTGCAAATAGCTATGTTACAGGAGACACACTTAGAAAGAATTGAACATGTGAATTTTATAAAGAAAGGTTTTCAGGATGGTTATTCAGTGGAATACCTGGGACAAAGGAAAAAAGGAGTACTTTATATTAACTGCAAGAGGAGTTCCAAAAGTGATAGAAGTAGATAAAAAAATAGTAATGGCAGACTTGAAGCGCTAAGGGGCAAGTGGCAAGGGAGGAGGATTACATTGGCATGTATTTATATTCAACCTAAAACTGATATAATGGAGCTTAAGAAGATTCTGGGAGAAATAATCAGTTTTCACCACGGAATATTACTTATAGGTGGGGAATGGAATGTGATTTGCAGCAGTGAAGATGTGTCTGGGGCTCAGAAGGGAAAGTATAACAAAGGAGGGTAGATTTTTGAACAAATTTATGAAAATACTTGACATGGAAGATGTGAATTCAATAACAGGAGTTCAGAGTGAATTTACATATTATTCCCCAAGATATAAAAACTGGGCTAGGCTAGACAGAATTTACATTTCACAAGAACATGTGCATTTAACTGAAGTTCCTGATACACATCCAATAAATATTTGAGATCATGTGGCACTAACAACTAAAATAAAAACACAGGGTAATGAAATAAAAATGAGGCACTGGTGTTTTCCCACCTATCTGTTGAAAAGAGAGTAATTTAAAGAATGGGTAGTGGAGATTATTAGAGAGGGCTGAAACTTCTTGTAAAATATAGCTATATAGCTAGAGAATGGGATAAAATTAACGTAGAGTTTAAAAATAGGGTGTGCTATGATTAAGAAGTAACAAAAATTATTTAGAGGGACTGACAAATGTTAAAGTACTGTAGAATAGGGGGAATCTCACAGAACAAGAAGAAGATCAACTGCAGAATGCTAAGGAGAAACTAAGGGATTACCTCAACAATATGCACAAGTTTAGAAAGATTGCTGTTAAGCAACTGTTTTTTGATAATAACACTTGAGCACAAAAACTTTTAGCATAACAACTCAGGTAACAAAGCAGAAAGGGCTGTTGCCAAGCTCAGAGAGCCTATAACAAGGAAGGTAACAAGAGATCCTGCAGAGGTATTAGAAATATTTTTGAAATTCTATGAAAGTCTGTATAAAGCAGAGAAATATGGAAATCAGGAAAATATACACATGGAAATGTTTATTGATGAAATAAATACGCCAAGGCTAGAGGTAAATGAGACTCAATTACTAATGGTTAGGGTAGGAGGAAATGAGATAAAAATTGTGATGTATAACCAATCTACAGGAAAGTCCCCAGGGACAGATGGTATTCCTGTGGAAGTTTGGAAGCAAGGAGAGAAAAAAACTGATAAAGATCTGGAAGGTTTTGTTTAACAGTATTTTAAGAGGAGGAGAACTACCAACACCCTGGAAGAAAGCAGTGGTAGCTGTAATGCCTAAACAGGGTAAGGATCCATTGGACCCAGCTCCATACATGCCCATTTCAATACTAAACCATGATTATAAAGTGTCCGTGTATATAATGGCTAAAAGAATGACAAAAGTAATGGCAAAATTAATAGACATGGATCAGTGTGGTTTTGTGGAGGGGAGGCAAACATTTGGCAATATTAACAGAACAGTGATGCTCCAGAAGGAAGCAGAATATAAGAAAAGACCACTGTTGTTGATGGGTCTTGATGTAGAGAAAGGATTTGACAGAGTAAGCTGGGACTTTATGAACAGGGCAATGGAAGCATTTGCATTCCTGAAAAACATTATAAGGCTGATTAGGAGGCTATATGAGGGATCAGAAATGAAAATTACAGTGGGTGGGGTCCTTTCTGATAATTTCTACTTGATCAGAGGAAGCAGGCAGGGGGTGTCCCCTTTCCCCTTTCTTTTTTACATTATATTTAGAACCATTTGCAAAGAAAATAAGGGACTCGGAAATTCAAGGATACAATTGGTATGGGAGCCAAGAAAAGCTGGCTCTATTTGCAAATGATACCTGACAAAACCAGAAAGAGACATCACAGTGCTGTGGAACATTTTGAGACAGTTTCAAATCTTTCTGGGATACAAAATTAATGAAGCTCAAACAAAGGCAAAAGCAGTAAAGTGTGTGCCCACACACAAACTGGTTTGGTAATATCCTTATTTATGGGGACATGATAAAATGAAGTATTTAGGAGTATGGATTAAAAAAAAGATTCTGGTATGGTAGCTAAGGATATGTGGGAAGAGAACAAACAAAAGATAATACAAACATTGAGAAAATGGAAACTTTGTTATACGGATATGGATAGTAAGATACAAGCAGTCAAATGTTTTTAGTCCCTTTAGTCTTATACACAGGCCAGGGATATTTTTTTATCAACCAGAGGAGAAGTTGTGGATAGCAATTAATAAAGAGCTGAAGGACTTTATCTGGGAGGGCAAGACAGCAAGAGTCAAGTAGGATAAGATGATTTTTCCAGTAGAACATGAAGGATTGTGATTACCCAATTTGAAAGTGCATTTCAGAACTAAACAGTTAAGGCTCCTATACATACCACAAGCAGAAAACTATAATTCAAATTGGAAAGGGATGATACTGAAACAGGGAGGAAGCTCAAGAAACAAGGAGAGACTGGAATTTTGGATGAAAGCCTTTAAGGAGAATAACAATAATCATACAAAATATTATATCCACAAAGTAGCAGAAAGTATTTAAGCCAGCATGGGAATGAGAAAAAAGATTCTGCCAACAGAGACGACTACAATTAGGGATATAGACAATAAGCAACATGGGGATGGAATTTATCAGAGAAAACTGGCAAAGGAACCAAGGTATTTGCAGCAAATAACTACAGAGGTTGCCTTCTCTATCAAGGACTTATATCACTATATACACAAGGAGAAAGAAACAGGGGGGTCCTAAACAAGAGATTAGCACTGGTAGAGTTTTTAGTAGAATCTTGACCAGAAGCTGCCATTAAAAAAGGAATAATTAGTAGAGCATATAAAATACTGCATGATAACTATAAGAATCAATCAGAGGACATTAGAAAGGATTGGGAAGAGAGACTGGATACACAATTCACAAAGAAATAATAGGAGGATATATGTATGTCTCCCAAATAAGCAACATCTAGAAGATTTAGGATTTTTTATTGGAAATGTTTACATAGATATTTTTATACCCCAAGTAGACTCCAGAAAATTTTTCCTCAGGTAGATAGCAAATGTTTGAGGTGTGACGGGGAAGAAAGAGGTAATTGAGAACATATTTTCTGGGAGTGCAGTGAGTTGGCAGACTAAGGAATCCTTGCAGGATGCATTTTTGGAGATGCTGGGTGACTACATTTGTGTGAAGAGGGAGATGATTTTTCTGAGCTATGATACAGAATCAGAATTGCCTAGACATGGTAAGGCCTTGCAGTCTCTAATTATGGTGGCTGGCAAAAAAGCAATTACTAGAAAATGGAAATCTAAACCAGCTATATTAGAAACAGTGAATATAGTGACAAAGATAAAACAAATGGAATTCTGATCTTTAGAAAAATGTAGGAGTAAACTAGATAGAAAAAATGGGAATTGTGGGAAGAATACATACAGGGAGAAATGAGGTTTAAAAGAAGGCAGGACTTAAATGACCTATGTAATGTTTGAATGAAAACGATTGGGTAGATTAAAAGTGATGTATAATGTTTGCAACTGGGAGTGTGTCAGTATGGTTTGTGATGTAAAATGCTTGTAACTAGGGTTGTGTTGGTGTGGTTTGTTTTCATTTATATAAACATATGATTGCTTACATCATATGTGATGGTTTAATAAAGATGTTTCTTGTTTATAAAAAAAGGGGCAGGAATTGAATGATTTATGCAATGTTGCTTAGGTTATATGATATACTGCAATATATGTGAAGCATAATGCCTGCTAATTTTAACTTGTTAATACAGTTTGATTACTTTTATATAAATGTAAATGTGCCTATGTCACACGTGATCATTCAGCAAAGGTGTTTAAAAAATAGTACGATTTAAATGGTGCATGATTTTCTTTGCATGTTATACATTTTTTCAGTCATTTTTAAGTTTAATGGGGACAATAATGTAAATAAGTACTCCTGTTTTTTCTTTTTATATCTTTCTCCCTTCTCTCATTCTCCTTGTTCAGATTTAAGAAATGTAGGCACTACAATGTAAAACAACAACAAAAAAAAAGAAATCTGGTTAAATGAGCTCAACAAAAGAAACAGTGCTTTTTCTCATTCTTGCATAGGGAATGACTGTGTTAAGGACATTAGCTTTATATGACAACAAGTTTTAAGAGAAAGCAAGTAAATGAAAAAGAATATTGATTATACGGCTTTTTTTCTAGTAAACAGTTTTGTATCTGGTTCTCATGTCTCTAGCAGACAATCTAATAAAGTGAAATTGCTGGAGAAAATGTTTTCTGAAAGCATTCAAGTGTTTTCCCAGCTGATGGAGCTATAAAGATAAGGCAAAACCAGATGGCACAATATAATCACAGGCTCTACCATGCTTCTAAGTATGGATAATCTCTCTTTTAGTTTAGTGTGTGTGTGTGGCTGTCAGTTTGGAACATTTGTTCTTATTAGGACAAAACTTCCATATTTGTAGATGTACATAGTTTTGTGTGTTATTATTAAGTTAATAGTTTTTAGGGGGTATTGGGTGTGTGTGTTTATTTGTGTTTGAGGGTTTTCAATAAAATAAAAAGTTCTGCAAGATGTGACACTGGCTCAGATAGAGATAAGAAACAATTGCATAAAAGAGTAACCTGCCACACAGTGCATGCATGTAACACAAAAGCTGGAACTTGACATTTAAGATAAAAGCTGTTATACATAAAATGTGGGAATAATAATCCGTCAAGAACATGCTTCTTTCTATAATGTCTTTAAACATTAATGGTCTCACATATAAATTCAAAAAAGAAAGAGTAGTGAACTATATTACAAATGCAGAGTGCAAAAAGCTATGCTATAGGGGAGACACACTTGGAAAGACATGAACGTGAATTTGATAAAGAAAGGTTTTCAGGATGGTTATTCAGTGGAATACTTGGGGCAAAGGAAGAGAGAAGTATTTATATTAATTGCAAGAGGAACTCCAAAAGTAAAAGAAGAGGATAAAAAAGACAATAATGGCAGATTTGTAGTACTAAGGGGCCACTGGCAAGGGAGGAGGATTACACTGGTATGTATTTATATTCCACCAAAAACTGCTATAATGGAGCTTAAGAAAATTCTAGGAGAAATGATCAGCTTTCAGCAAGGAATATTACTTATTGGTGGTGAATGGAATTTGATATGCAACAGTGAAGATGTGTCTGGGGGCCCAGAAGGGAAAATATAATGGAGCAGGGTAGATTTTTAAAGAAATTTATGAAAATATTTGGGAAGAAAGATGTGAATTCAGTACTAAGAGTTCAGAGTGAATTTACATATTATTCCCCAAGATACAAAAACTGGGCTAGGTTAGAAAGAATTTACATTTCACAAGAACATGTGCATTTAATTGAAGGTCTTGATACACACCTAATAGCTATTTCAGATTATGCACCAACAATAATTATAAAAACACAGGGTAATGAAATAGAAATGAGAGACAGTGCTTTCCCACCTATTGGTTGAAAAGAGAGGAACAGAAGGAATGGGTAGTAGAAATTATTCAGGAGCTATTACAGAAGACAGAAATGTCTTCTGAAAATATAGCTAGGGAGTGGAATAAAATTAAAGTGGAATTTAAAATTAGGGTGGAAATAGTAAGGGAGATATGACTAAGAAGTAACAAGAATTATTTAGAGGGACTGACAAATGTTAAAGTATTGCAAAATAGGGGAAATCTCACAGATCAAGAATTGGAGCAATTGCAGAAGGCTAAACAGAAAATAAGGGATTACCTCACAAATATGTATGAGTTTAGAAAGACTGCTTTTAAGCAATTGTTTTTTGATAACTCTATAGCACAAAAACTTTTACCATGACTAAGGCAACAAAAAGTAGAAAACTTTGTCAGCAAGCTTAGGGAGCCTAAAACAAGGAAGACAACAAGAGGTCATGTAGAAGTAATAGAAATATTTTGGAAATACTATGAAAGTCTGTATAAAGCAGAGAAATGTGGAAATCAAGAAAAGGTACAAATAGAAATGTTTACGGAATAATTAAATATGCCAAGGTTAGGGGGAGAGGAGGCTCAATGACTTACAGCTAGGAAAGGAGGAGATGAAATAAAAATGGTGATGTATAACCAATCCACAGGAAAGTCTCCAGGAATGGATGGTATTCCTGTGGATGTTTGGAAGCTAGGAGGGGAAAACTGTAAAGGTCTGGAAGGTTTTGTTTAACAGTATTTTAAGAGGAGGAGAAGCGCCAACATCCTGGAAGAAAGTGGTAGTAGCTGTAATACCTAAATAGGTTAAAGATCCATCAGATCCTGCTTCATACAAGCCCATTTCAATACTAAATCATAAATATAAAGTCTTTATGTATATAATGGCTAAAAGAATGGCAAAAGTGATAGATATGGATCAATGTGGTTTTGTGGAGGGGAGGCAAACATTTGACGGTAACAGAACAGTGATCCAGAGGGAAGTAGAATGTAAGAAAATACTGCTGTTGTTGGTGGGTCTTGATGCAGAGAAATCATTTAACAGAGTAAGCTGGGATTTTATGAGCACAGTGATAGAAGCATTTGCATTCCCTGAAAAAAATATAAGGTTGATTAGGAAAATATAGGAGGGACTGGAGGTGAAAACTAAAGTGGGCAAAGTCCTCTCTGATAATCTCTGCTTGAGCAGAGGAACCAGACAGGGGGGTCCTATCTCCTTTATTTGCATTATAGTCAGAACCATTTGCAAAGAAAATAAGGGACTCAGAAATTCAAGGATATAACTGGCATGGTAGTCATGAAAAGCTGGCTTTATCTGCAGATGACATTATTTTATACATGACAAATCCAGAAAGGGATTTTACAGTGCTGTGGAACATATTGAGACAGTTTCAAATGTTTCTGGGATACAAAATTAATGAAGTTAAAACAAAAGCAATAGGTGTATCCAGATATGAATTGGTCCAGCAATTACCATACTTGGTGGGATAGGATAAAATGAAGTATTTAGGAGTATGGATTAAAATGATACCGGTGTGTCAGTTAAGCATATGTGGGAAGAGACTAAAAAGATGATACAAATATTGAGAAAATGGAAGCTCTGTTATATCACTATCGATAGCAAGATACAAGCATTTAAAATGTTTTAGTCCCTTTAGTCTTAAACACAAGTCAGGCATTTTTTTATCACCCAGAGGAGAAGTTGTGGATAGCAATTAATAAAGATCTGAAGTCTTTTATCTGGGAAGGGAAGACAGCAAGAGTCAAGTGGGATAAGCTTATTCTTCCAAAAGAACAGGGCAGACTGAGATTGCCCAAGTTGAAGGGGTATTTCATAGCAACACAGTTAAGGCTCCTATACATAGCAAAAGCAGAAAACTGTAATTCAAAGTGGAAAGAGATGACAAAAGGGGGGGGGGCTGAAGAAACAAGGAGAGACTGGGATTTTGGAAGCAGACATTTAAGGAGAGCAACAATAATCACATAGACTGTTATATTTATAAAGTAGCAGAAAGTATTCTAAGAACTAAGGAACATGGGAATGGAAAAAGGAGATTCTGATGATAGGGATGATTGCAATTAGGGATAGAGAAAACAGGTAAGAGGGGGCTGGAATATATTGGAGAAAACTGGCAAAGAAACCAAGGTATCAGGAGGAAATAACTAGAGAGGGAAAGGTAATACAATGGGAAGACACCAATAATTTATTTGGGCTATAAGTAAGACACTGCTTTCCATATCAAGAGTTTGGATATGAGTATAGGCAAAGAGAAAGAAATGGGGGATCCTAAATAAAAGACCAGCACTGGTAGGGTTTTTGTAGTAGAATCTAGAACAAAAGTAGCCATTAAAGGAATAATTAGTAGAGCATATAAAATAATGCATGATAACTATAAGAATCAATCAGAGGAGGTTAGGAAGGATTGGGAAGAGAGATCGGATAAGCAATTTACAAAGAAACAATGGGAGGATATATGTATCTCTCAAATATACAGTAAAATCTAGAAGATTTAGGATATTTGCCTGGAAATGTTTACATAGTTATTTTCATAACTCAAGTAGACTCTGAAGAATTTTTCTTCAGGTAGACAGCAAATGTTGGAGGTGTGATGGGGAAGAAAGAGGTAACTGGGAACATATTTTCTGGGAGTGTAATGAGTTGTCAGACTTTGAAGATTCCCTGGAGACTGCTCCATAGAGATGCTGGGTGAGCAAATTGGAGTGACTGGGTAAATGATTTTGAGCTATAGTACAGAATCAGAATTGCTTAGACATAGTAAGGCCTTGCCGAGTCTAATTATGATTGCTGCCAAAAAACAATTACTAGAAAACGGAAATCAAAGTCTAAACCAACCTTACTAGAAGTGGCAAAGTTAGTAACAGAGAAAACAACTGGAAATTGGATCTTTAGAAAAGGGTAGCAGCAAATTTCATAGGGAAAAATGGTAAATGTGGGATCAATACATGCAGAGGAAGAATGATGTTTAAAAGAAGGCTGGATTTGAATGAGCTATGTAATGACTGGCTGAAAATGACTGGATATATTAAAAATGATGTATAATGTTTGTCTCGACAGCTGTGTCAGCATGGTTGGTAATGTATAATGTTTGCAACTGAGATTGTGTCGTTATGGCTGAGTTTCATTTATATAAATGAAAGACTGCCTATGCCATACACAATTATTTAATAAAGATGCTTTTTGTTTAAAAAGGATAAATAAACAGAAGTGATGTTACTAAAAAAACAAAGAAAAGACAAAAGGAAACTTGGGAGGAGGAAGGCCCAGCAAAGCCCTCAAGAAACCCATGCAGGATAGCTCTGGCAAAGCCAGCTTTTGCTCTGGAAACAACAACCAATTTGTAATGCTTAATAAAGGTATGGAAAAAGGTCCAAGTGACATCCTCAAGGATGGAAGTGGTATCCAATCCTTTGAAAAAAGCAAGAGAGGAAGCCATGGCCCTGGTAGAAAGACTTTCCCCATGAAAGACGCAACAAAAAAAGTAGCCTTAGAGATCCATGAAGAAATGGTTTTCTTAGAAACAATCAAACCTAGACACCTGGTATCTGTGCTACCTACACAATTGCAAGATATGAAGGACCTTCTAACTAGAAGAAGACTGCAGACAAGGAAAAAGGAGGGCAAACTAAAAGACTGATTAAGAGACAATTCATTACCCACCTTGGGCACTAAAGAAGGATTAATAAAAAGAGACATCCTGTCCCTATGAAAAAAAAAGAGGTCCAGCCATAACAGCCTGGAGTTCAGATACTCTCTTAGCTGAAGTAAGGGCTAAAAGAAGAACATTATTCCTTGTACAATGCTGAGGACGCTGAAGCTGTAGGCTCAAAAGGACCCTTAGTCAGTTTTTTTCAAGAACAAAAAAAGAATCCAGGAAGATAGAATAGGCTTCCTGTGAGGTCTGATATGAAGGACACCTTTAAGAAATTGCTCAATCTCAAACACAGAGGGCAGATGAGAAGCTAAAGACAGAGAAGCAGAGAGAGCTGAAAGGTGAGCTTTAACTGAAGAATAAGCCAATCCAGCATGGATCAATTTACACAAATAAAACAGAACCAGATGGATCTCCACAGAAACTAGATCCTGATTGTGAGCAAGGCACCAAACAGAAAATTTCTTCCATTTGGACATATAGGATTTCCTGGTATTGGGTTTCCTGACCTCCTGCAGAACCTCAAGTACATCCTCAGGAAAACAGTGCCTAAAAGGAATCAAAACCCTATCACCCACAAAGTCAGTTGAAGAGTGGACAAGCGAGGATGGATGAGACAGCCCTCGTCTTGTGTGAGTAGGTCCACCCTGTGAGGTATCTTGTGATGACTGCCCTTGGCTACATGCAGAAGAAGAGGGAACCAATGCTGTCTGGGCCAAAAGGGAGTCACCAACAAGATTTTGGGGGAGTCTTGCTCTATCTTGAGCAGGAATATCAGAATGAGGGGAAGGGACAGAAAGCATCCCCTTCCAGAAAAAGAGAGCGCATCCACCTTCCAGGCCAGAGGACTTGGGACTCTGGTGCAAGAAAGAGGAAGTTGTCTGTTCAAATAGAAGGCAATAAAATCCAGCTGAGGAGTACTCCACAGATGTACAATGTCCAGAAACACATCTCTGTAAAGCATCCCATTCTTGAGCCTGTGTTACAGACCTGCTCGGAGTGTCTGCCACTATATTCTGCTCTGAAGGGATATATAGAGCCTGAAGAGTCACTTGATTATGGACAGTTACATCTCAAACTTGAACAGCCAGACTGCAAAGAAGGTAGGACCATGTCCCCCCTTGTTTGCTGATGGACCACATTACTGTGGTATTGTCTGTAAAGATTTTGAAAGGCCCTGGAAGCAAAAAAGAATGGAAGGTCTGAGGGGTGAGAAGGAGAGCTATCTCTTTGATATTGACATGGACTGACTTCTGATGATGGGGCCAAAGATGCTGGACCCTTAGAGGACTGAAAGAGGCTCCATACCCCCTGTCTGAGGGACCTGAAAAAGTTCCTGAGCAGGGACTGGGGGCTGAAAAGGAAGTGCTGGGTTGTGAGACCGCTGATGAATCCAACAATGAAGTTTAAGCTTCCGGCATGGGAGAAGAGGGACTAGAACATTTAAAGGATAAGAGTGTTGGAACCATACTGTCCTAAGAAACCACTGCAGTTTTCTCATACACAGCCTGGCTATAGGTACCATAGGAATGATTGAGACCAATAATTCTACATCCTGGAGAAACTCCCTGGCTGTAACTGAAGCCTGAGGAAGAAGTGACTGAAAAAAGGCAATCAGAGAAAGAGCCTTGGGAGGAGGCAGGGAGACCAGTATAGGGATGGTCTGGAGTCTGCAACTGAGGAACACATGATCCTGAGAAGGAACCAGGGCTGCTTTCTAGAAGTTTATTGTAAACCCCAGGCTTTGCAGGTGGCAAACAATATATTGAAGGTGCTGAAGCAAGGACTTGGGGGAGGAAGCCTGAATGAGGAGGTTGCCCAGATAAGGAAAGATCTGAACTCCTCTCATCCTGCAAAAAGCAATCACAGGAGTGAGGCATTTGATAAAAACCCTTGAGGCAGTAAAAATGTCAAAGGGCAATGCAGAGAACTGAAAATGCAAGGAAGAAACAGAGAAATGCAAAAAAAAAGTCCAGAAAAGGGGATGAATCGGGATGTGAAGATAAGCAGTCTTGAGATTCAGAGAGACCAAGAAAATCTGGGGAGGAAGAAGAAAAAGATGAAGAGGAAACAGGGTCTGAAGAGATAACATCTGGAAGGAAGGGATCTTCAGAAAGGTATTGAGCTGAGAGAGGTCCAGCATGGACCTCCAGATGCCTTCCTTCCTAGGAACCAGAAACATTCTGGAATAAAACCCCTTTACCTCCTGGGAAGGGAGAACAGCTTGAATAGTGCCTTGAGAATGAAGGTCCTGAAGTAATTCTGGAAAGAAAGGAAACTGTTCCTGAGGAGGATGAGTGATGCCCAGAAAGGGAGGAAGGGATTTCCACACCATGAAGTAACCCTACCAGATGACAGGACAGAACCCAAGAGTCTTGAGTGATCCTTAACCAATGGGAAGGGACAGAGGAAGATGAAGAGATAAAGGAACCTGACTAAGGAAAGGGGGAAACAGTCAGATGGAACCTGCTTTGTCCTGAAAAGGTGTTTTCTGAGAATCGGGAGTCTGAGTAAATTTAGCAGGAAAAACCCACCTAGAAAAAGAAGTTGTGGGCTTACCATAATTTTCCATGTGTTTTCCATTTTTATTCTTCCTCAACCTCTGGGTTTTGGATCTGACCCTGGGATCCAACTTGGCCGCTTTACAAGCTCTCCACCCTGTAATGCCTCATTCCCCCAGATTACCTCAGATCGAGTTTGCTGTTAACATATATTCACAGTTCAGGGGCTCAAAATAGGAATTGTGGTTCCTACAAGCATCTCCATCAGGTCTTTCATAACTACGGATGGGGGAAGGAGGGCGGGGAGGTTGAGGAAGAATGAAAATGGAGAACACAGATGGAACGTTATAAGTACATAACTTCTTTATCTGACATTGTCATTTTCATTCATTCCTCAACCTGTTGGACAGAGTTCCCAGCTACAATAACCTAGGGTGCCCCTCATGGATGGATATTCTGGACCACTGCAGAGCCAAAAGAAGCCCTATTCCTGAAGATAATGTCTACTTTGTAATGTATAATAAAGGTATGAGAATTTGACCAAGAGGCAGCTGCACAAATATCATCAATTGACACTCTTGAGCAAAAAATTTGAGATGTCGCCAAGGATCTCATAGAATGAGCTTTGACACATTTAGATAATGGAATACCTTTCAAAGAATAAAGTAAATGCAATCCCATAGCTGTTTAGCCAGTGTGGGTCTGGAAACTTCTGCCCCCTTTCTAAAATCTGAGAAAGATATGAACAGTTGACTGGATTTCTAAAAGACTTTGTCCTGTCCAGATAAAAACACAACTGCCTATGAACACCATGGATATGCAATGTGTATTCACCCTTGTTTTGAAAATTGGGAAAAAAAACTGGTAGGTTAATAGACTGACTGATATTGTTTTCTGTAGCAACTTTAGAGAAAAAGGATGGATTGGTCTGCAGATGCTCTGTCTTTATGAAAAATTAAATAAGGAGGTTTAGAAACTCTTTTTGATGAAGTAATAGCTATCAAAAAAGCTGTTTCCAGGAAAGAAACTTTAAATCTACCTTAGCTGCAAGTTCAAAAGGGGAAGAACGAATGCCTGTAAAATCAAAGTTAGTTCCCAAGGAGGAATAGGATCTTTGACTGTGGGATGAAATAAAAAGGTACCTCTGAGAAAAGCGTTGCACAGTTTTGATGAAGCTAGAGAGGAAGAGTTCCTCTCCAATGTGAAAATATGAAATAGCTGCCAATTGAAGTTTTATAGTGGAACAGCTGGCTCCATTTTGGAAGACGAAAGCCAGGTAATCCAGAACTACTGGGATAGGACCATAAAAGGCTCTATTAGCTTCTGTTGAGCCCAGATAGAGAATCTTTTCCATTTACTCTTGTAGATTTTTCTGGTACATGTTTTGTGAGAGGAAATCAGAATCTCTTGGTCCAGGGATAAAAGCTTGGAATGTCTAGCCATCATTGGAACTGGAGAAACCATGAGGTCAATTTTAGGCCTTAAAGATCTGGCTGAGGGATGGGACAGTAGATCTGGAAGTGGTTCCAGTGTCCGGGGAGGGCAAATCAGGTGAGACCAAAGGAAGGCAAACCAGATTTGGTGAGGCCAAAAAGAAGCAATGAGGATTACTCTGCTCTTCAACTGGTGCGCTTTCTGAAGACATTTGGGAATAAGGGGTAAAGGAGGGAATGCATAAAGTAATTTGGGGGCAGCCAAGCATGGACTAGAGCATCTCTTGGTGACTGTCCCGGAGGAGGAATCAAGGCAAAGAATCTGCTGCATTTGTTGTTGGGGGGGGGGGGACGCAAAGAGATTTCAGCAAGGTTGTCCCCATTTGAGGAAGATCATGTTTCCCACTGACTGATTTAGAAACCACTCATGAGGCATCCGTAAAACTCTGCTGAGTCTGTCTGCTAGAATGCTGTATGCCCCTGGAATGCAGTTGCAGTTAGAAAGCGGTTGGTACATATCATCCATTGCCACATTCTCACTGCTTCTGGACACAGAGGGTAAGATCTGGTTCCTCCTTGCTTGCTTATGTACCACACTGTGGACATACTGTCAGTCTGAATTGCAACAGTCCCTACAGTGAGAAAGTTGTGTAGTGCTTGCAAAGCTAGAAGGACTGCTCTCATCTCTAGGATGCTGATATGCAAGATGGTCTCCTGAGAAGTCCATGTGCCTTGGACAGTCTATCCCAGAAAATGCCCCCCCCCCCCAATCAGGGAGGCATCTGTGGTCGGTATGGCATTTGGTGTGGGAAGAAAAAAGGGGCATCCTTGGTTGATTTTTGAGGAATGAAGCCATCAAAGGAAAAAATCTTTGCAAACACGTAATAGCTTGATCGGTTGGTTCAGTGGGTGACGGTGTAAAGACCACACTGGACTGATAACATCCACTGTAGGATTCTCATGTGCAAGCGTGCTGTAGGTAATAGAGTTATCATGGCAGCCATCATCGAGTCTAACGCCCTGAGCACTAACTTTGTTGGAGCATCCAGAACTGCTAGGATCTGCAAGATATGCAGCCTCAGGGCCGAAACTCTGTCTGGAGGTAGGTAGGCCATAGTTTTCATTATGTCCAAATGTGCTCCAATAAAGTCCATCAGCTGAACAGGTAGTAACTGTGACTTCTGCATGTTGATGGTTATGCTGAGGGTGGGAGCTAGTTGCAACAGGTAGTCCCTGGCTTGGATGAGTAGATGCCTAGTCAAAGCAGTTAGGAGACAGTCATCCAGATAAGGAAACACGTGAAATCCTTACAGTCTGAGATGAGCTCCAACTACCACCATGCATTTGGTGAACACCCTGGGAGCTGTGGCGAATCCAAATGGGAGCACTCGAAATTGGTAATGGCTGGCTTCCGGCCTGAAATGAAGATACCATCTGGAGCACCTGTCCATTTTGATATGGTAGTATGCATGCTTCAGGTCTACTGAGCACATCCAGTTGTCCATCTTCTGAAGAGGTAGGATGGACTGAATTGTGACCATCCTGAATTTCCAGTTCTTCCCTGATTTGTTCAGAGATGTTAGATCCAAAATTGGCCTTAGGTCCCCTGCCTTCTTTGGTACTAAAAAGAACCTACAGTAGATGCCCAATCAGACTTGGTCAGGAGGGACCTCCTGGATGACTTTTTGTGGAGCAGCTTTGTAATTTCTACAGCTGCTGCCTCCCTCTGATTGAGTGGCAGGCACATCAGGGAGGTAAGTATTTTGTTTGGGGAGATTTAAAAAGGGAATGGAGTATCCTCTGCATATGATCCTTTGTGCACCCATCTATCATTTCTGATGGCTATGCAGGCTTCTGGGTGCAAGGATAAGCACCCCGACTGCTTCCAGAGAAGGGCAGTCAAGAAAATTTCAGGGGTGCTGAAAAGGTCTGTCTGAAAAGGAACCTCAAGAGCCTTGATTTTGTGGACCCCTTCTTCCCTGGGGGCAGCGTCTAGCACTATAAATGTTCCCCCCCCTTGCCCCAGAGGAAAAAGTCTCCTTGAGATTCTTGAAAAAGACCTTGTGACTTTCTTGAAACACAGTTTTTTAGCCCCACGCTGATTCCTGGAGAAAGGATCTTTGTGGTGTAGAAAAACAAATTCTAATAGCATGCAAGGTCTTTCCATTTTTCTCATTATGGGAGAGTGTGTCACTGACTGTGGGGCAAAACAATGATGAACCATCAAAGGTTGTACTGACAAATGACACACTGAAAGGTTCCACAAAGTCACAAAATTGCATCCAGGCATGATGCCTAATGGCAGTGCCGAACTGCCAGCCACTGAGGTGCCTTCTGCAGCATGGGAAATCAACCTCATGGATGAGTTGGATATTGACTGAAGAGTGACCATTCTGGAGGAAAAGGTCTTGTGTTCCTCATCAGATAGGGACTCAGGGACCAAGCTAGATAGTTCTTTGATTAATTCCCCTCTGTAGCTGGTATAATGTGATAAGTAGTTTAGCGCTCGCAAAGCAAATGTGGTCGAAGAGTAAACCCTCTTTCTAAATCTGTTCAAAGCCCTAGACTCCCTGTTAGGGGGATGAACATTGGAGCTTTCCTGAGTCAGCTCCTTTTTGGTGGCTGCCGCAACAACCAAGGCATCTACTGGGATCCCTTTGGTCCAATGCAATCTGTCTATGGGGGCACTGAGTACCTTATCCACCCATTTGGGTATGGGTTCTACAGTGTCCTATTCCTTCCATGCCTTGGTAAATAGTAAATCAATATGTGGATCTGCGGGGGAGGGACACCCAGGATGTAGATGGGCCGGTGGCAAAAGCCTCCAAAAGCACTGTTGCCTCTGGGTTAGGGTTTTGGGAGGACCATCCATCATTTTGAAGGAGGATCTCTAAGATGTCTTGCAAAGGAGACATCATCAGGTGGAGATCTTGGGTCCCCTCCCCATCCTTGAAGTCAGTGTCAGTAGTGACCAATTCCTGAGAGGAATTGAAGTGTCTCCTTTTACACTTTTTCCATGGGGACCTCCCCGTTGGGATGCTCTGGGGAGGTATTGGAAGAAATCTGGGGTTCCACAGTTGGAAAACGATGAAGAATTTTAGGACCAGCTGCCCCAGTGGTAGACATGAGGTCTCAACCACAGATTCCATGGAGGTGGGGATCGATCTGACAGTGGGAGAACCCGGGAGTCCCCTAGGGAGGGGCAAGACCCTCTCCACCACCTTGAAGGCAGATGAACTACAAGGATCTGAACGTCATCCCTACAGAGCCAAAGTTGTTGCAGCAGACTTCTCCAGAGCCCCCGCAATCCTCTGTTCTGAAGGGGGAGTGGGTGCTGAGCTGTTGAACACCTAGACTCCGAAGAGAAACAACAGCTCTGAAAATTTCAAAGTTTAAGTAAGCCCTCCCAGACTCAACGTCTAAGCTTTGGCTCCAAGATGTACTAGGCCCCGATGCTGTTGGGACCGATCACATCAGGGAGGTGGTCGGACTCAAAGTAATAACTAATATCGGATCTGATGTCTTGGTTCTCAGGGCCATCATATCAGACAACTCAGAAGCAAAAGGTCGGATCACAGAAGGAGCTACAAGACAGAAGGGAGAATGTCTGCTCATGGATCCAGAAGGGGACGGATCTCGCAAAACCTCCATCTGGATTTGTTTCTTGAGAAATTGTCTCATCTGTCTATCCACTTCATGCTCGGACAAGCTCTGGGAAGACCTGACAGAAGAGGAAGCTGATCGTGGCTTTTCGGAGAGGTCTCCTTGAGAGGAGAACTCTGTGCTGAGACACCTGACCCCAAAGTGACAGGGGGAGCACGGGGAGCCAAAGGAGAAGAGACCAGGACTGTTGGATCTGAAGGTCCCGGATCCAAGGTTTTTGGAGCCTTTTTTTGGCACCTTGGAGGAAGATCTCTCCAGGGAAAGTTTCCTATGTTCCCTGACCTCCTTAAGTTTCTTAACAGGGGTTTGAGCCCCTGAAGTGGAAGGCACACATGGAAGCAACCCCTTTAATACAAGCTTGTTCCTACAGTCTTGCCAGCACCCATGTATTAAACCCCTCACAAATGTCACAAAAACTGTCCTGATGCGCTGGACCTAGGCAGTAAATGCACTCCCTGTGGGCATCAGATAAGGGAATCTTGTGCCTACATGAACTGCATTTTATTAAAACCCAACGGTTTATTGGGCTTATCAGCCATGATAAACCAAAAGAAATCTACCTACACTTAGGAGAAAAAGGAGAAGGAGGAAGAAAGGACCGGATGGAAGAAAACCACAGGAAAGTCTAGCTAGACCAAATTTTCTTTTATATATAAATTAAGATCTAAGAGGTAAAAATGGTAGGAGAGGATCAAAAAAAGATCAAGAAATCATGGCTCAAGGTTGACTTACGATTAAGCAAAAAAAAAAACTTTTGACAGGAGCTCTCAGAGTAGCTAAACCTCAATGCTTTTCGAATGAGTGGCAAACGAGATCTGGGGTAATCTGGGAGAATAAGGCATTATAGGATGGAGAGGAGGAGCTTTAACTTCAAATCCTAAGCTTGTAAAGCAGCTGAGTTGGATCTGAGGGTCGGATCTGAAACTTACAGGTTCAGGAATGAATGAAAATGACAACATCAGATCTCTGTTTATCTTGGGGGGAGGGGGAGGTTGTCTGCAAACAAAAGCAGGTTTAGAGGGATAATTCCTTTGGAACTTGGAAATAGGAGAAACAAAAATATGCTTCAGTTCCTGAATGGTCTTCCCCTTATCCTGCAGAGACTTAAAAAGCTCAGCAGATGCAGAACCAAATAGGTTCTTATTATCAAGAGAAGCATCCAACATTTTAACCTTAATGTCATCAGGCAAAGACTGGAGATGAAGCCAAGAGTAGCATCTCAAAGCAGAACTAAAAGCAGCAGCTCTAGAAGAGTCATCAACAGCATCATAACTACATTTAATAGAGTGTCAGGCTATTTGACAAGAGAAGTTAGTAAAGAAAGGACTGAGGGCTTCCATTCAGAATTAGGAAGGTCACAGACAGCCTGGAAGCCTGAGAAAGAAGGGCTAAAATATACCCAGTCATATGGATTTGGTAATTAATAGCCCAAAATGCCAAGGTGGCAGCAGTATAGACTTTCTTGCTTAGTCTTTCCACGGCCTTACTGTCCTTGTCTGAAGGAAGCAGTTTAGTAGAAGGCAAACGCTTAGAAGGTTTGTCAGACAAGACAAATAACACAGAAGCTTCAGCAGAAAGACATTTGTAGAGAAACTTACAGTCCTCAGACACCTTGTAAAAAACCTGTCAGACTTCTTAGGAGCTGGAGGTTGACAGTCTAGGGTCACAGAAGCAGCAGAAAAGGTATAGAAAAGGCCTGCCAAAACAGGGGGTACAGCAGGGGGCTAAAGGGACACCATCTGGAGGAGCTCATAATACCTCTCCTGACTGTCAGAAACCTGAGAGCAGTCCCATTTAAGGTACTCCATCATACTAGAAATAGTATCCCCAAAAGAGAGTTCTTCAAAAAGAGAGTCTGGGCTAATACAGTGTTCCTCTTCACAGCCATAATCCAAAAGACAAGGAATATGAGAGGAATATGCCAAAGACTACTCCCCAAAATCCAAGTCCTCTTCACAGGAGTCCTGCTCTCTGGGTGTCTTAAGTAGGGTAGAGGACCAAAGGGGAGCAGATACAGAAACTTCTTGGGGAGGCTTCACTGCCATCAATACATTAAACAACACCTGGGTAAAATACTGCCATTCACACTGGGGATCTTTAGTAGCAGGGTAAATATGCTTAGTTTTTTGTTTTTTCTTTTGAGGGATGTCTGCCCTAAACACCCTAGGAGGTTCAGACCCTTGCCTACATTCAATTAACATAGTAGGAATCCCCATCCAAACAAGTATCAGTGAATCCTCCTCAGACCCTATGAAATGATCAGCTGAGGTTCCCCCTCAACATCTGGAACGGACGTCTGCAAAGCCTCTGAGGATGTGCAAGAAGTCGGATCCATGCCAGCATCCAATACTGTCATGGCAGAGGAATCCAACATAACCTGGTGATCATCTGGGCCTACACCAGCCTTTGATACAGCTGTCTGGGGGAGGTGGGACAGCAGCCAAATCAGACTTGACTCTTTTGGCCTTTTTCTTGGCAGGCAGCTGATCTTCAGGACAGGAGAATTCTGCCATCACACCCTGTGCCAACAATTTAAAATGCTGGTTATCCAGGTAGGTGGACAAGGAGGATATATGACTATGTAGAGTCTTAGGGACAAATGCCTGACAGATAGAACACTGTGTATGGTCGTGAGAAGCACCCAAGCAAAAGAGAACTGCTCATGACGATTCTTATAGGGAATCTGCCTCCCACACTAACATTTTCTCTTTCTGGATGACATGTAAACCTACAACACTGAAAAAGAAAGATAAGAAGAAACCCTAATGGGGCACTTATCTAAAACAGGGTTTGGTAGCCAGCACAGAAGAAGGTGCGTTCAGACCAATTTGATGATGGCATTTGGAAAGGCAGCAAAGAAGTTTTGAGGTATGTACATCCATATGTCACCTTTATGCCCTACATCTTGAGCAGGAAGCATACAGTGATGTACGATGTCTATAAAATTCTAAGGCTTTGGAATACTGGCCGGACATTGGGCTACCCCTTGGCAGGGAATCCCTTTAGTAAAGAATACTGCAACAGTGATAATGGAAGGACATCTGCTTTTCTTGATCCTTTTCTAAAAAGTGGCAGTACTTTTATTAAGTACTAATGATTCTTCCCTTGGGAATATTTTTCCCACATCTGGATATCAAATTAAAAGAATTTAAATAGCACAGAATTGACAGAGAGAGAAATACATGACTGAGACATGAACTGGTGGGAACAGAGACAGCAATGTATCAGATAATATACTGTATCATTAGTTAGGAGATCCAAGTACCTGCCATGTCATTATGACTTGGATGCTCTGTACACCAAGCACTGCAAATGCAAACTCAGGCAAATTATGGTGTGCAAGTATACACATCATAACTGAAAATATCCAGATAGCTGGACCACTACTGCAGGAATTCATAATATGATTGGAAATTAGCCTTGGGTAGATGTCAGTCCCTGGGGCTTATATTTCTCAGCAGCTGCAAGTCAACAGATGTAGTCTTAAACTGTAATCATTACAGATTGCCCAGCTATAAGAGAAAATGCACCACACACCTTACTCTACTGTTATGGTACCCAGGAAGTGGAACACAGAGCAAATTTATCAACAAATGTTCTTGAAGAAAGCTAAAAGAGCCTAGAGAGTTTTGAGATTCTATAAAAGCATCCCCAAAATGTAAAAAGGCAATTTTAAACAACACACTAAATATGCCTCCAATTATATGCACAGATGGATAAATATGTAAAAATCCATATTTTTGGGAAGAAAACAATAAATCAAGCAGGGAAGAAATAGACAGGGAATTGTTATGGCTAGGCTTGTATAGGACCTAGGTCCAATAGCCTAGTACCAGCCTATGAACCTATGAATTTACTTAATGCAAAGACAAAAAGTGACACCTACTTGTCACCCCTAAATCTTAGTCGATTGCGGCGAATCACCTAAGTCCCTCTAAACACACACAACACAATCAATTTGTCATCTCATACTTTCTCTCTAACACTTAGGGAGAGCATACGTTTAATAAAAACTTTATTTTCTCCCCAGTATATATTCCACTCCTTCCCCTCCACTACCATTCCATCTTTTTTTCCAATAAACATCTTTACTAAATCATCACTTATGACACTGGCAATCTTACATTTATACAAATGAAAAACAAATAACATTGAGACCACGTTGGTTACATACATTATATATCACAGACACCATTGAAGCAACTGTAGTTGCAAACATTATACATCACTTATAATCTATCTAGTCACCGTCAGTTAAGCATCATATGACTCATTCAACCTTGGTCCTTCTCTGCATATATTATTTCCACAATTCCCATTTTTTCCTATGTAGTTTGCTCCTTCCCTTTTCTGAAGATACCAATTCAGTTGTTTAATCTCTGTTTCTATATTCACTACTTCTAATAATGTTGTTCTACACTTTGTTTTCCATTTTCCAGTAATTGCTTTTTTGGCAGCCAGCATTAGACTCAGCAAGGCTTTACTATGTATAGGCAATTCTGATTCTGTATCGTAGCTCAAAAAAATCATCACCTAGTCAATGCAATTTGCTCACTCAGCATCTCCGACAGAGCGGTCCACAGAAAATCCCTAAAGTCTGCCAGTTCACTTCACTCCCAAAAAATATGTTCCTAGCCACCTCTTTCCTGCCCTTCACACCTCCAACATTTGCTATCCACCTGAGGAAAAATTCTGGAGTCTACTTGAGGTATAAAAAGGGTCTATATCACATTACTGAATACTTACAACACTGAACGTTACATGGTCGACACCATATGTTCTAAGTTGCAAGTATTCGAAAATTAAAGCGGAAATCTCCGTAGAGAAGATTTCTGTTTACTGCACTGTAGTGCGATCTCGAAGTTGGTATATTTAAAGAGCAGGGGGTGTAGGGGGTGCAGGCAGGCTTGCCCCCCTGCTTAAAACATTTAGGTAAGTTTTTCCTTTTTTTAATTTTTTTTTTTATTTAATTTTCGAGTACTTGCAACTTTGAACATATGGTGTCGACCATATAACATTCGATGTTGCAAGTATTTGATAACGTAATATAGACCCGTATAAAAATACCTATGTAAACACTTATAGGCAAAGATCCTAAATCGCCTAGACTTTGTTGCATACTTGGGAGATTCACATATGTCCTCCCACTGTCTCTTTGTGAATTGCTTATCAAATCTCTCTTCCCACTCCTTTCTAAGCTCTTCTGACTGACTCTTATAGTTATCATGCAATATTTTATATGCTCTTTTAATTATTCCTTTTGTAATGGCAGCTTCTGTTCTAGATTCTATTAAGAACTCTATCAGGGATGGTCTTTCATTTAAGAGCCTCCTATTTCTTTCTCTTTGCTTACACTACCATTCCTTCTTGACCATTTTTCTTGATCTCCAAAAGTTCTGGTTTAAAGCAGTATCAGTTTCCTCTGTTCTTAAATGCCTACACAGAATTCAAGACTTAGCCAATTACACCAAGGACTCCTTCCAATCCAGATTTATTAGGAAAGCTTCTAACCTTTTTAGTACGCCACTCAGTCATGCAAACATTTACTGATGAATACTTGTAAACTAGCTGAAAATCATCTTGGTACCCAGAGTCAGTAACCTCACTTCCTCACAATAAATGCTTATAGCTAGCCTGCAACCTCTAGGTAAAATTCTCTTAACATTTTCTGTAAACAGATTCTCTCTCTTCTGTACTAGATAGCACTTTTCTCTATATTGAACAACTTGGCTTTAGACCAGATTTTATGAATGAAAGGTCTTTCCTTCCTATTTCAAGCTACCCACCATGTTTTCAAAAACAAAAACACAGATAATAACCTTCGTACAGGGAGTTTATCTGATATGTGCAGTCAGACCAACCATCTTGCCCCTCTCTCCTCTTTAATTCTAGCTTCTCAGTTACCTTTCAAATGGATTCAAGTACAATGTTATCTTACACTTTCTTCTAGTATCACTGAAAATGCAGGTTTTCCGCAAAGCTCTGTCACTGGATCTTCTCTTTCTCTTTTTTTTTTGTCAACACACATTAAATTGATCTACCTGACCTTTTATTTGTACTATTCCTTGATTACCAGATTATCTCCTTCTCCTAAAATGTAAAAGGAACTTCCATCTGATTTCGTTTTTTGACAGTAAGCTCCATATTAATTATTCTAAAACCAGATCAATGATCTTTTGAATGTCTCTGGGATGTTGCATAACTCTTCTCTTCTCCAAATTAAAGATTATAAATACACTGGAGTCTCTTGTGATCCATCACTCTCTCCTCCAACTCACAGTGACCATACAGTTAAAAATATACTCGGACATATAAAAGCAGCTTACAAAATTATTCAGTTTCTCAATCTGGATACTTTCCATGCCATAGTCAGAGCAGTTCTCTTCCTTCCACAGTAGGCAGTTCCTGTATTATCCTTATCCTAAAATACGCATACCCTTCAGTTAACACTAAGTAATGCTGCTTCACTATTAGCACATCTCAAAGAATTTATCACACACACATAATGACCAAACACACTGCATACCAATCAGTGAAAGAACTATCCTTTCATTTGCCTCTGTTTTACAAAATGCTGAATAAGAACCTCTGTCTCATCCCCTTGCCATCCAGTTCTCCTTGTATTTCTCTTCTTGCATTCTCAGTTCTAAACATGCTGACACTCACACTAGAGAGATCTAGATTTACCTTTCTAGCACTGAAAGGTCTTTCTCTAAACTTGCCCCTGCAATCTACAACTGCTAGCTACCTGATATAAGAAGTTTCTCTACTCGATGCAGTTTTAGAAAAACATTTATTTTTTTCTTTACCTTAAACAATGTTCTTATGTAAATGTATTCCTCATCCTTCGTCCACCAATCTCCTTCCTCAAACCTTCTACTATTCTTTTTGTCCCTTCCTATTCCTCTCTTTTTCTCCTTTATAGCATATATCCCACTTGCTCTTCCTTCCTTTCATGCCTTAAACATTTCTCACCCTATTAGCTTCATACTCTTATTACACTACAAAACAAGTTGCTTCTTGCTCATATCTCTGTTAAACTGAACTTAATATGTTACTGTAATGCTAATTTTTTATCCATTTCTTACTACTGGTCATTAATGAATGTTGTGAAGATTAATGCATCTGCTTGCTAATCGTATTAAGCTGTTAAAATGATACACTGATTTGTGTCACATTTATTGCTCCTATTTTGTCTGATATCCTGTTGCATGTTAAAATTGTTATAGCCTTCTTACCCTAGAAGCCCGTATTGTATTAGCCAAATATGTCCTAATCCCCAAAACTGAACATGTCTTACCACTAACTGCTCTGCATGTACCACACAACACAAAATACAAGTAGCCAAAAATAAAATATTGAGATATGCTCTTCACAAAGATATAAACTGCCATCACTGTACCCTATATGAAAAGGCAGACTGTCTTCCTATTACCATCCTATTGCTAAAAAAGCCACTTCTCTCCTAAGCACTCTGACATTCAAAATGCTTACGCCTGGCTACTGCCCATTCCTTAAAAGGCGATTCCAAATTAGAGAAGAAAGCTACTCGCTTAGAAGTACCTCAGAAAATGCTCTCATTTTACTCAGACCTAGATTCAAATGAGCCACTGCAGAAAAAGCCCTTTCAAGAGTGTGACCTGCCATATGACATCAACAACCTATGGACACAAGAAACCTTGCAACAATACAACCATTTAAACAGAATCTTAGAAAACATTTGCAGGAGGAATCTAAGTGTGTCTGCTTCTGATACACTGGCTAACATCTGCAGATGTTATGACCGATGTAGTATTATATACAATCTTTTTAACACCACTGTAATGCTCTAAACAGGCTGCTGTATCTTGTTAAAACCATTGCATTGCTGTATTGTGGGTTTACTATATATTGTACATTCCTCTGATATCTGTACTGCTGCACAATATGTTTATATTTAGCATGTTTACATTCCACTGATGTTTGAACTATACTACCCAAGTTGTGAATGAAAAAGGTCAAAAGAACAGTTCACCTATCTAGTTAACAAAATGTAAATAAAATACATTTCCAAATATACTATTTTTGTCTATGTATTCCTTCATAACTTTGTGACAAAATCCAGTTTCTTGAACTAGGCCACCTACCCGGCTAGTGAATAGAAATGAAGTAATATAAGACTACATCAGAATACATGTAGTTAAAAAGTGGTGCAGACCTGTTTATAAAACATGGTTATTAGGACTCAAAACATATGAATGATTAAAGTGACAGGGAAAGGGAGGCAGTCCTGCACAATGAGCCTTCTTTTGGAACATCTGAAGTGAAGCTTTACTATGTTCATTAAAAGGTTCACTGCTGCAGGAATTCATAGTATGAATAAGAAAATACAAGGCACTCTACCCTCACGTCTTAGAAAGGGTAGATACTCCACAGCATGCTCATGCAGAAAAGCACAAGTAAAGCTTGTCTGTCCTTTCTATCTCTTCAATGGTATTCTTAATTTGTAAAGTTCCAAGAACGTGCAAACAGAGTTCTCAACTAGTTATATGTCACTTGTACATCTATAATACAAAAAGTAGTTTATTGTTCTGTTTAACAAAAGACAAAGGCAAATGGATGGAGTAATTAAAAGAAAATTCAGAGAGTTAGGCAGCTCTGTGGTGTAGATGGAGAAAACCATAACTATGCTATAGACAACCAGAGTTAGATTAGCAGCCTGGGTGCCTGTAGCAGCTGGTTGGGGAGGATAGCATTGAGTTGCCGTTGCCAGCTCAACCATCCTGAGAGGAGGGAGGAGGTTCTAACTTGTCACATCAGCAATAATAGTGGGAGCGCTAGATGTAATGAGCTGGCCAAGCCTGCACTGCCGTAATTCATTTGCACTATGCAGCAGGGAGAAATCTGGCCATATGAATGCATGCTTCCCCTCAAAAGGCAGCAACTGTGAGCTTGGAGAAGTCAACAATGGGAGAGGGAGGTGCTCCCAAAGATGAGGGAGATCACCTACCCGCCATCCCCGAGCCAGCAAGTAGACTTACTCCCTACTACCCTTCTCTCACTGTGGAATGGAGGGCTGATTGTAATTCCTGAGCAATAACAAATGTGCTGTAGGGCTCTCACTTAGTCTGGGAATACCACCGTAGTAATATATAAAGGATTCATTTTCAGAAATGCCCAGTGTTTATGGACAGCTGCACATGGCTGAATGAGATAAATAAAGAAGCCATCACACAGAAGAATGAACAAATAAATACAAAAACTAATAGTGCTGTTTTGCCTTTATTTTAACAAAATTTCCAATGGCTATACATTAAGTATTTTAAAATGCATTTATTAACTGACTATGGTTCCTTACACATTAATGCATGCAAAATAGGAATCCTTCTGACTGAGGTGACTGCTACCAACAAAGCTTTTTTATTAGTACAACATTTTATGTATGCTAAACTAACATGATCACGAGGTAGAGAACATCTTATTTACAAAGTTCAAATACTAATCAGGAACTGCAAAAAATCTTAATGGAGTCAAATGAAGGATCTCCTTCTAGAATTGCTAGGCCGTGATTATAGTGAGTAGCACAGACAATGCAAAAATTAAGCACTGATCTAGATGCTGGACGTATTTTCCTTTATCTATGCCTCAAAATGAAAACCTGTCCCAAAGAATTCCCATGAGTAAAGCCTTCCATTTTTTAAGGAAGGAAAATATTCATCTGTGGGAATAACAGATGGCTGCTTGGTATCAAACAAAAATTTTCTTTGCTGCAAGAAACAGAGACATGACGTCTGAATGCAGAATTAAGCTTTTATTTTTAGTTTATAATTGTGGACATGGATTTTACATGATGCAAAAGGTGTCGCTCACAGCTGCCTAGTATGGGAAAGCCCAAAGCTAAACAGATGATGTTGAATCAGATGGCAAGCATACTGATCCAGTCCTGGACATCCCCATTTTTATGCTAAAATGAGAAATGTTTTTATGCCTACTTTTCACTCCAGAGAGACTGAAATTTCTTACAGTGCTTGACAGTGTGCTGTTCTGCTGAGATGGAACATATCCGAACTGCCTGCTTCCAGCATATCACAGCTAGTTTGCAAAGTGGATGGGGTAGGTATGGCCACCATTACTGTTATGCTGTCTGCGATGATCTGCAAAGTCAGAGGTCTCAGGTATGACTTGAAGGTAGTCAAGGCCAGCTGAGACAGCAGACATGTTTGATGCTGATGAAGTTCCCTCTGGGATGGAGTTTGCAGGTCTTACATATTCAGGTTCTAGACACAGGTTTATCAAGTATAATATGAGGAGTATGTTGAGAGATTCTGATCTAAAATTAAAGGAAAATGGGCAATCTGGCAGCTACCAACATAAATCCTTCCCAAAGCAGTTAGTAAGGGAGGGATGGGGTCTAGAGGATAAGAATTCTTGTACCAAAGATTCTAAAGGTGTCAATGTATTTTCCCTCAATTGGAATTTGGCATTTGGGTCAATGTGTATATATAGCCAACAGCTTTGAGAAATGCCCAAGCAGTCAATTATTTCTGTTTTGACATTAAGAAGAAAAAAGTTCACCAGCATCAGCTTCACCCTGCTATGAGGTAAAATATTCATCTAAGATCTGGTATTCGGGATGGCCCCTAAGTATCTCTTGTTACAGAACAACAGCAGACTTGATTTTTGAACAATGAAACAGATAACAAGACTCTGAAAACCCTGCAGTGTGTGCTGAACTACAAAGGTACATTGCCTGATTCAAGCAACTGCCCACATTAGGGCAGATATGAACTTCCAAAAGTCTGAGCTGGGAAAATACTAAAGCAAGAGATTTAATGCACACTCTGGATACAAAAGAAGGGTCAGATGCAAACAAGTGATGTGGTAACTTAAGTCCCTCACACAAAATGTAAGAAGCTGCCAGTCAGCTTTGAGGATGGAGATGCTCACCATAAACATATCCCTCCTGCATTAAGAAAGGGAGCAGTGTTTGTAGCAATAACATGCCGAACGCCAACTGCTTTGTCTTCAAAAGCTTGTCCAAATTTGTGAACTCTAACATAGGTCTCTACAGAATACCTTTTTCTGCACTTAGAACATTTTTGAAAAAAAAAACACATCTTTCCTTGATCTACCAAAGGTACAGGTCATTCTGTGTGACTGTCTTGTACATGCCAAAGTGAAGGTAGAGCCAAGAAGACCACAGCTGTTCACGTAACTGAGACTGACTTCAAAACAGAAGTTGCACAAATTCTATGATATAATCTTTCCACACCACCTTGCTAACCTATCTGTCTACAGCATCAGGCTTCACAACACCCCTGAGTGGTTTGTTATTTCCCCAAAATGCCTACCATGTCAGGCATTACTGCCTGCTTACCACACATGTCAAGGATTTGTCTCGCTCTATCATCTGGTAAGGTGACAACGGTTTCCTTAAGAGCAGACAGGTCAAGAATTACATGTTCAGCCAATGGGCCAGGTAGGATCTCATTTCTTCAAACCAGGTGGCTGTGACTCAAGCTCCAGAGATAAAACACACTCTACATCATTAAACTAAAGAGCCAAACGCTGTAATTTAGGTACATTAAATTACAGCAACTCAGCATATTTTGGGTAATGCTAAAAGTTTGACAGCATCTTTAAAATTGGTATTTTATTAAACTTAGCACTTCACAAAGAGGTATTTTCTGCAGGAGTGGCAGGGAATCATTGTTCTTGGAGTCTGTGTCCAGACCAACACTAGAGGCAATCTGTGTTGTACAAGCCAAGGACTTCTTGTACTCCTTACAGTATTTAGAAGGCGAGGGTAGAATAGAGACTTTTTTCTCTCTTTACTGAAAAGGACCAGATACAGGAGATTTAAGAGGAGTTACTAAAACCCGAGCTGTATTCTGTAATGAATCAAAAAATTCCTTTTCAAATATTTAAAACCTACTGAAGACAAAGGAAAAAATATTACACATTTAGAAGACCGGCATATGATCCCTGAATGCCTTAGCACTGGAAGCCTGCAGCACAAACATTATAGCTGGCTGTGATACAGCTATCGGTCTTTCAGTCCCCAGTCACTATGTGTTACTGCCATAACAACTGGGATCTCATTCTAAAAAGGAGTGCTAAAACACAGAAAGTCTCCAGACTTAACAGTGGAAAACATCTGGGTTAAAGCACTGCTGCAGATGTATACGAGTTAATGTCCAGTTTGAGGGAATAATTTCTCATAATTTGGAAAGTTCCCATACTGGCCACCATCATGAAAACTGTAACAGGAATTTAAGTAGGCTACTCCACCATTGGAACTGCTGTTGAGACAGTGAAAGAAGTGGTAGGGAGAACAGAGGAAGGGCAACAACTGTACAGTGGATGAATGCAACAACCAGATGAAAACAGGGTTACCATCTGTCCCTCTTTGTGAGGGACAGTCCCACTTTGGGCAGTTGTGTCCTGCAAAACAAACTAAAAAATAGCAAATGTCCTGAGATTTTAAGACAAAATATATTTCTTAAGTTTTCTTTAATAGTTGCATAAAACAGTTATTTTGTATTTGAAACACATAAATATTATATGAAATAGCATAAGCAACTCAAATGCTACAAAATAAGCTTTTATTCTGGCAAAAAAGTGAGGTTCTGTCCTTTGCACTGCTGGGGGTATGTTTTGTCCTGCTAAATCTCACATTTCTACAAAAAATGCCCCACTTTGGGCATATGAAAATATGGCAACCCTAGAGGAAAACCACTCTCAGTCTGTACAAAAGGATTGAGCCATCCTGATTTCAAATGCCTGTCCATGAAAAGTACTCAGCGTATGTACCAAAGTTTTTAACGAGGGAGAACAAACAAGAGTAAGGGAAAGCAGTTTTATGCTCTAAAAGACAAACTGCTAGGCTCTCATATCTATTTTTTTATTATACATAGCACAATGTACATAAACTGCTCTATCGCCATTCTGCCCTAAATAAGAAATACATGGATAGTGATAGCTTTTGGCAGGAATCTTAACACCTGCAAGAGGACTTATTGGGGAATTCTTCTACAGCTATCACTAGAAATGGTAAACCATGTGCACAGTTTAGATAAAAAAAAGAAACTCATCACTTACTTAATAAAGAAAAGGATAAGACCTAGAAATGATCAACAATGAAGTGGCATGACCATTAACTGCAGTTGACAAAAATTGAGTAAGACGTGTGGTGCACTCTTTTTTTCTTTCTTTTTTTGTGCACTTTTTTTTATAGCGGAGCTTCTTGTAGTGTTCACTGCTCCAGATCACATTCATGCATCACAGAAGTATATGACTCCTGAAACTAATCAGGCTGGGCAGCGACATCTGCCTAATGCTAATTCATGCTCATAACATGAACTCTTCCCACAATGATTCTTATATCAGTTTTAACTCAAGGGAAACTAAACAAGTGACCGGTTCAACAGCTCATTAAAGGAAACTTTGCTAAAAAGGTGGTAAATGAAAAAGACAATTTTTGCAAGCTGACAAGATATAAAAATGCGCTGTTATGCCATTACATAAATTCTGACCTTCTTGAAATGTCAAATTCTATTTACTCTGCACAGTACATCAATGTCAGATTAAAATCTAAAATTGAACTGAAGTCTTTGGTTCCAGTGTTATTCTACAACATTAACTACTACTCTCTTAAAAAATCATTTATGCTGAAGGAGCTCTTGGTAACTTGTTGTGAGCTGAAAGAAAAGAAAAATCCAAATTTCTCAGCACCAGTTTAGCATTCTCGTGAAGTACTATGCTATTCCAAAGATGGAAGTGATATGAAAAAATGTAAAACTGCTCTCACTTCACTCATTATGAAAACTGCAAAAATCCAAAAATAAAGATCGCAGATTAGTAATCCAGATGCCAATCTGCTAAAGAGTTTTGTAAGGGGCAACAATTAAAAGTTATGTCTCCAGTATTTTTAAGAATAAAACTATGTTATTGTGCAGTCGCCATTTGTGCTGGAATAGCCAAGGTAATACAAAATAATCTATTTCAAATCCAAAGAACGCTTTGCACAGTACAGTGAACTTCTCCTTCCACTTCTTTTGCTTTCTTTTTCTTCCTCGGGAGTGCCACAAATCATTTTGTAAACGTAGCAGCAAAAAATTCTGTTTGGTTTCTGTTCTATGTGAACAATAGTATCTCTATCAAAGAACAATCCATGACTGTAGGTCTGCAGTGAGAGAAAAAAACACGAAAGTGTCTAAGCATTTTAATTAAATCACTATGTCAACAAAGTACTTAATGTGACATTCAGTGCTATGATAAATACAGAACTGGATTTTAAATATTCACACATATAAACTTCATTTACAGCTAATCACTAGTGCAAGCACCCATATTCTGCTTACTTAAACACAGTAATAAATTCTGTAGTTGGATGAGAGAACCCAAGTGCAAGAAAAAAAAACTTGGCTATGATACTAATTGTGTAATTTTAATACTGTAAGTTTAGCAAACAAAACACCTCAACACAGTTAGTTTGATAAAGTACATCTAGGACAGTCGCGATATATAAACAGGTTTCAGCTAACAATGTAGCAATCAGTTTTGTGACATTTTCATCCAACAGCTTGCCCTATTTACTGAATGGTCTACGGCATTGACACTACCATCTGTATTCCTGTCAACACTTATCTGGCAGCAACAAGATTATTGCATGGATGGTGGGATGACAAAGTAATAACACTACCCTGATAAACTGTAGCAATGTTTAAAGAGTGCAGTGAAGAACAATGACAGCTGCCAGTGACTGATATTGTATAAAAGTAAGGTTGTCTTCCCTCACAGTAACAGCGTGATATTTTTAGAAATAGTATGTGATACAAAGCCTGCAATATATGCAGAAAGAAATATGCAGCAAACAAGTGTGATTAGCCTACCAAAAATGTGTTTGCAGGACACCAAAATATGCTGTGGGCTTAAAACATTAGTAAGAGATGACTATGATAATAGAGGCTTGCAGAAAAATAGAGGCTTGCTGAAACAGCATGAAAAGCTAAACATATACTAAGACTTAATTGACAGAATGGATCTAACAAAGGGAAATGGCCAATAGTGCAAAAAGAAATGGCTATCTTGTCACAGAATACACCCTGGTCTTCTCAGAAACTGATAAGGAAACAGAAAACCGGTGTGGTCCACAATATTCTCAGAAACTGATTAAGGGACAGAAACAGTAAAGCCACAGATATGTCAAGAATGTTTCAAGAAGATTTAAACTCAGACTGTATAAATAGTGACTGAAAACAACTGGTTGGGAGGACATTTGATCATGAAGTGAGAGTTGTTTGAGGAGGTGCTGTGTGTCTGTCAAGAAGCCACGTTATAAAGAAAATGTTAATATTTCAACAGTAGCGTGTGGTCAGTCATATTAATAAATATTATATTAAGTACGAATACAGTTGTACAGTGTCTTGGTCTGCTGTTTGCTATTTTAACAGTGGTGAGCCAGTCTAGGTTTGAATCTTTTATAATATACTCATACCAGTCCACTACGACAAATGCTTGGTTATCCACATTGGCACCAACATCAGTGCAGTAGGTATTGATCAGCTCAGCAGTATCTATTATTTCCAAACTTCAGTGAAGCTGAGACTTTATCTCTGCATCTGCTCCAAGATGTTTCACCATCATTTTTGGTAGAATTATATAAAGTAAAACTGGATTCCCTCATAGTAATAACATGTAGTTGATAGAAACATATATAGAATTTGGTAGAAATGTTTTCCTTCACAGTAACAGAGGTTTGGTAAAACTGCTTTCTATCATAGTAACAGTGTGATGTTTTTAGAACACAGCATCTGCAAGTACAGAAAAAAATATGCAGTAAACAAATATGATTAGCTTAACAGAATGTGCTTGTGTGAAACAAAAAGTGCTTCAATACAGGAGAAGAATGTTTCAGAAAGGATGAACTACATAAAAGTGACTGTAAAAAACTTTCTGGTGGACATTTTTGTAATTTTGAGTCAGCTGAGGAAGTGCAGTGTATCAGACAGTGATCTGTGTTATATAAAGAAAATGTTGTAATCTTGACAGTAGCGCTTGGTTGGCTTGTTTCAATAAACCAGTAAATAGGAATATACAACTGTACACTGTGTGTGACCTGCTGATAATTCTATTCAACAGTGGCATGCCAGGCTTAATTTGAACCTTTAAATATTCGTAAAAGTACTACGACAAGCACTAGTTAATATTTTGTTGGTGACAACCTCCATCCAGTCAGTATTGACCAGCTCAGCAGTATCAAGTACTTTCAAGTCGGTGAAACCGAGATTTCTTCTTTGCATCTGCTCAGGATTTGCTACAAGAGAAGGAATTTCAAGTTTGCAGTTTTGTCTACAGACTGATTACCTGTTATCCATTACTGAAAACGGTAAACCAATATATGAAATAACATGGACACCATCAAGGACATAAGTGCTAAATGCACACATTCAGTGGCCATAAACTTAAACCAGACACCTGATAAAGTTTGGACATTATTACGTCAGTGGTATGAACAAGGCAGTAGTGATATTAAATGTAATAAAGCATTATTTGATATAAATAGAAGTGACAAAGTTTATATGTGTAAATGGATCCACTGTTTTGATCAGTATGTACAAAAGTAAAATTGAACACCTTAACTGTGGAAACAGATATCCTTGTTTTTGTTTAACATGTCATAAAACTATGTTACAGCAATTGTCAGTAAAAACTACGCAGGACAAGTCAAAATTGTCAGATGAAGTCAAAAGGCATTTTGTAATGCTAGCTTCTACCTTTTATAGAAAATTCCTATAATTTTAGATCATACTAAAAGCTTACAGGTTATACAGACCACTGAAATGTTTTAGACCTACTGTTCACTGTGGGATGCTTTTAACAAAGATAAAGAATTATCAGACAAATAGCTGGGTGATAAGTTGACAAAGCTTAATGAAAAACACTTGCAAATGTTAAAGAAACATGACATACAGGTTAGGAAGTATATGCAAGATGTTTTAGACATTTTGACTAGGGTGGATGTTGTTATACATGCGGCTATGGATACACAGGAAAATATGGGTAGGGAGACTGACAAAGAAGCTCTTACACGTGAGTTACAGGATGCATAACAGAAACTTTTGAATGCCATGGCAAAATAAGTAGAATTACATGTTAAGACAGGGGACTTGCAGAAACAGCTACAAGAGTATACAGTTGCAAATGCAGACTTACAGAGACATGTGTCGAACATGTTATTTCAGATTAAGTTTCTGACAGGATGCTAGTCTCAGAAATACAAAAGAGACTAATACATGCATTTTTGGAACAAGTAAAAGGAGTACAAGTGACATTAAGTGTATTTATGAGAAAACTGCTGACAGATTAGAGCAATGTGTTCATAAGGTAATGAAAGGGAGAGTAATGACTGACAATGGAGATATTTTTAAGCATATTTTTCTTTTCTTGGTACTGATGAAGGTGGGTTTGAAATAGAAGGTGCAGTAGGATGGCAGAAGTAGAAAAAGGTAACGGGATGAGAACAGTGACATACTGGTTCATAGGCTGGTACTAGGCTATCGGCCCTAGGGCCTATACAAGCCTAGCCAAACAATTCCCCGGATATTTCTTCCCACAATATTTACTTCCCTGGACCCCTGTCTAGCAGGGTGACTGACGTGATCCCCGGGGTGAATTTCCTATCTCCCATCCAATCGTCAAGGTTCCTTTTGCAGAGGGCCAAGGAGGCACTCTGCTTGACATGTATGGGCAGTCTATTCCAGAGTATGGGTAGTCTCTGGGTCAGGAACCAATCCCCCCAGCATGTTTTGTTCATTGTGATGACAAGGTTTAGATCCCTGGAGCATGTGGCTCTAAGGGATTGGGATTTCTTTAAGTGGAGCATGTCCAACAGCTCAGGGTTTGACATGGCCTTGTATGTTAAGCAGAGATTGCCTCTGAGTAGACGATATGCCACAGAGTATAGCTGGAGTTTTTTTAGACGGTCAGCATAGGGCATCTGCTTTAGGCCTGTGATTCTTTTAGTGGGGTATTTCTGCAGCCTTTCCAGCTGTTGCAGATGTCTTGTGAGGTACATACCAAATGGGGCATTGTACTCTATAATGGGTCTAAATGAGGGATGAGTACAGTGGGACAATGACCTCCTTTTTTCTGGATGAAAAGCCCTTAGTGATGAGATGTTCCTCATAGAAGGATTTCCTGACTGTTGTGGCGATGTGGTTATCGAAGGCGAGACCACTGTCCACCTGTGTCCCTGAGTCTCTCATCACACTTTCAGTGTTTAGTGTACTGCCACCTATATGGTAATTCATGGGTACATGTTTTTTCCCCAAAGGGTATAAATATACATTCCTTGGCATTAAGCTTGAGCCCATGGCTCTGGCACCAAGCATCTGTTTCTGTAAGGCCCTTTTGTAGAATATCCACAGCATTTGGGGATTCAATAATGGCTCCCAGTTTGCAGTCATCTGCGAACTTTGTTAGACAGAGTCCCTTAGCATTGGCCTGTACTTCAGAGATGTAGATGCCAAACAAGAGCGGTCCCAGGACTGAAGCCTGAGGTACTCCACTTGTCACTTGTCTGAAGCTGGATTTGGAGTCGGCTACTTTTACAGTTTGGGTTCTGTCAGTAAGCCAGTTAGCAACCCATCGAGTGACGTAGGGATTTATGCCCAGCTTAATAAGTTTATCTATGATTCCAGAGTGGGGGATGGTGTCGAAGGCCTTGATGAGGTCCAAATAGGCTGTGTGATCCGCCTTACCCTCGCCTTGTCCTCAGCTCTGGAGACTGATTTGAAGAAGTCAGTCAGGTACAGGAGACATAATCGGCCCTTCACGAACCCAAACTGGGTGGGGTCCTGTGTTTGAAGGTTGCCAATGTCTTTGTTTATAAGTTCCATGATAATGCATTCCATGCCCTTGCAGATCAGGCTCGTCAGACTGATGGGATGGTAGTTCCCGGGATCCAAGGTCGATCCTCCCTTGTGGAGTGGGATTACTGTAGCTGTGCGCCACTCAGTGGGACAAAGCCTGAGGTGAGGCTATGATTAAACATGACACTTAGGTGAGGTACCAGTTCATTTTGTAGTTCATGTAGTACACAGCCCGGGATGTCATCTGGTCCCATGGATGCTGTATTCTTAGCTTTGAAGAGTGCGGTTTCTACCTATGTGGCCGTGATTACCTGAAATTGGCAATCTTTTGGTATTGAGATGGGCCCTTTAGGGGGTGAGAGGGGGGGGTGAATTTGGCACTAAATCGACCTGCCAGGATATTGGCAATATCCTTGGGATCAGTATATTTAATACCATTCTGTTGCAGCTCAGAGCAGATCTGAGCATTGACATTTAGATTCTTGATATAACTATAGAATGCCTTGTGGTTGTCTTTAGAATCTTTGGCAATTTTACTTTTGTAACTATCTTTGGAGGATTTTATGAGGGATCTCAGCTTCTTACTGAGGCTTGTAAGGGAGTTTTTTTGCATCCTGGGATTTTCCTCTTTTCCACAACAGTTTCTTCCTTCTGTTGTATAATTTGTTTATACCAGGGGACCACCAGATTGGCTTCCTTTTTTTTGGAGGAGAGCGTCTTGGCTCTACTTGGGATGGCACGATTCATGCACAAGTGGATGTGCTTGTACAGTGCCTTAGTGTAGGATTCAGCAGCCAAACTTTCAGCTCCCGTCTGCATGGGTGCCATGAAGTTTGTCACTCCTGACTTAAGTAGCATGAAGTTGGCTTTGGATAAGTTTTTTTTACAGAGGTTTCCTTACTGTGGGGTGGGGGTGGGATGTGGATGTCAAGGGTGATTTACTTATGGTCAGACCTGAACAATGAGGGGGTGACCACTGGTGTGGAGCATCTATTTCTCATGTTGGTAATGACCAGGTCTAGGATACTGGAGCCCCTGGTAGGACAATTAATTAGTTGATCCAGGGCACTGGAATTTATGAATTCCAAGAACCACTGGGAAAAGGTGTTGGTACCCAAGTAGTTTTCCCAGTTAATGGCAGGGTAGTTGAAATCACTCAGTATTAGGGTGTTTGGTTGTATCTTGATATTTTCCAGTATGTTTAGAAAGGTGTAGTGAGAATCTTGGGACATGGTGGGGGATCTGTAGCAAGCTACAATTTGGATTGTAGTCTTACCTAGTGTTAGTTGCCCCTGGAGAATTTCAGATGCATTGTGTTGGGCAACTAGCCTGGAGGTGTGAATATCCTTGGTGAATATGGACACTCCTCCACCTTTACTGTTTCGGTCTTGGTTTGGTGGCCCCAAAGTGTGGTAAGAGTTGTAGCTTGGTATTGCAGGGGTGCTCTCTGGAGTCTTGAACCAGGTCTCAGTACCTGCACAGATATCGATGTTTTCCATTTTTAGGAGTGCCTTGAGGGAGTGCATTTTGAGGTTTAGACTTCTAGCATTGAGTATCATTACCTTCAGATTTTGCATGCTTGTATCTGTTACGGTGGTGGTTTTGTCCTTTGAACCTTGCCTAAAAAAGGCACTATAGGGGTGGCAAGAGCTTTAGCCAGTAACCTGAATCCCAGGGGTGACAAGTGCAGACCATCTCCAGCAAAGCATTGTGGTTTGTCGATTATGTCATCTCAGGCAGACAGATACTGGATCCCTTTTGAATGACACCAGAAGCTTAGCCAATTGTTGAAGTCAATCATTTTGTCCTTATACTGTGGTATCATTCTGGGTGAAGGCAGGATGCTACTCAGGGCTAGGGTCATACCTGCCTGGGCCACAGGATCCGAGAGCACTTCCATGTCTCTTTTCATGCAGTCCAGGGAGGTATGTCTCAAGTCATTCAATCCAACATGGACAATGACAGAGTCGTATTTGTACTTGTTGTGGAGTGACTTGAGTGCATGCGTTATGTGGCAGATCCTGGCACCCGATAGGCACCTAACTGTAATTTTCTCCTTGCTCAGCCTGGTGAGTGGGACATCAGTGTGCCTGACTATAGTGTCACCTATGATTAAAGTGTTGGGTACGTTGTCTTGCCTTAGGGGCTGTTGTTGGGTGGCACACTGGTGTTGTGAGCTGTGTGTCACTTTGGTTGTAACTGGTGTTTGTTTGCGTTTCAGCTTCTGAGACTGAGAGCAGAATCAGCCCCTCCGGCTACAGGAAGCCCTGATGATAGACAAATTGCACAGGACATATCAAGAAGGACCATGTATACTACAGAAAATGAAAAAATAGGCAGATAAGAGAAAGCAGTATTTGCAAGGGACTCAGAGAAAGAAGTCAGGAAGGAAAAGCAAAAGTTGCAGGATGAAAACATAGAGGGTTAAATGGTTCATAATACGGCAAGAGGGAATACTAAATTGCAGCAATATGACGGTAAAGGCAATGTATATCCCATAGGAGCTAGGGAAGATCCTTCCTGTGGCTCAGAATGTAAAAGGCAGCAGGCTGTATGTCAGGAATTGCTTTGTCCTGCATACACAGCAGATGTGGATGATGATTCCCAGGAGCAAGAAAAAGAAGTTATGTCTTACCATAACGTTCCATCTGTGTTCATCTTCTTTCATTCATCACCGATGGGTTCGGTTCTGAGCCCTCGGAACCGAGTTGGCCTAGTACCAAGCTCACGCCAGCCAAAAAACTCTCGAGCTAAGCTTCTACCCACAATGCCCTTTCTCCATGTTACCTCAGATCGAGTTTGCCCATGTTATACAAGTAAAACAGAGGCCATTTCTGCGCAAATACTCTAAGACACTACTAGGTCCCAAAGCATCCACCAGGAGTCTTTGGCAGGGAAAGGAGGGTGGGAAGTGATGAATGAAAGAAGATGAACAACACAGATGGAAAGTTATGGTAAGACATAACTTCTTTATCTGATGTTGTTAATCTTCTTTCCATTCATCACCGATGGGACAGAATCCCCAGCTACCTTATCATCCTTGGGTGGGCCCTTATGGAAGAACGTTCCTGAGAACCATAGAGTCAAATGCAGCTCTCCCTCTGGAGACCACATCCAATTTGTAAAGATTGATAAAAGTGTGGGGTTTAGCCCAAGTGGCTGCTGCGCAAATGTCATCCATAGAAGCCATGGAATGGAAGGCTACAGAAGTTGCCATAGATCTGGTGGAATGGACTTTAATATTCTGTGGCATAGGTTCTTTTGCAAATGAATAAACAAAACATATGCAAGTCCCTTAGCCATTTCGATAAAATGACCTTGGAGACAGAGTTTTCCATTCTAGGCCCAGAGAAGGAAATGACCAGTTGGTCAGTCTTACGTACTGTCTTGGTCCTGTCTAAATAGAATCTCAATTGCCTGTGTACATCTAAGGAATGTAGGCAGTACTCTCCTATATTAGAAAAGTTTGGGAAAAATACTGGAAGATCAATAGACTGACTGACGGAAAACTCAAAAACAACTTTGGGGAGAAAGGATGGGTTCATTCGGAGTGATACTCTGTCCTTATGAAAAATGAGTTAGGGTCTTTTGGCGCACAATGCCTGCAACTCTGAAACTCCTCTGGCTGACATGATGGCTACCAGGAAGAGAGATTTCCATGACAAGAATTTGAGGTCACAATTCACAGCGGGTTCAAAGGGGGGTTAGTCAAAGACTGGAGAACTAGTGTGAGGTTCCATGGCTCTATGGGCTGTCTGATTGGAGGTCTAATGTGAGATATTCCTTTGAGGAAAGTTTTACATAAACACAGTGATATGAGCTGAGTACCATCCAGTCCATTATGATCATTAGAAATTCCTGCCAGATGTACTCGTATGGTAGAGGCTGCAGCTCCATCTTCAAAAAACGTAGACAGGTACTGTAAAACCATTGTGACTGGAGCCAAATATGGATCTAGCATCCTTTCCTTTGACCAAATACAGAACCTTTTCCATTTGTCCCAGTAGAGTCTTCTGGTGGTTGGTTTGTGAGAAGCCAAAATGATATCACGAACAGGAGTGGGGAGATCATCCTGCCCAGCAACTAGTGGAAGTGGAGAAACCAAGCTGTCAGCTTGAGACTGGACAGATTTGGATGAGTCAACTCTTGGGAGTGAGAGATCAGGTCTGGAATAGGGTCCAGAATCCACAGTGGGTACAACAGATGAGGCCGAAGGAAGGGGAACCAAACTTGTCAAGGTCAAAATGGGGCTATGAGGATCACCAAGCATTTCAACCGAATGGCTTTCTTTATGAACTGTGGAATCAGAGGAATGGCGAGATAGGTATAGAGAAGTCCCGTGGGCTATTCGTCAATCAGAGCATCCCACAGGGACTCCCCCCCCCCCTTGGAGGGAATAGGGCAAAATAGCTGCTGCATTTGTTGTTTGAAGGGGAGGTGAAGAGGTCACAGCAAGTCTGGCTGCAACGGCTGAAAATTTCTGCCGCTACTCCGGGATTGAGAGACCACTCGTGGGGCAAGAGAATACATCTGCTCAGCTTGTCCGCAATCACGTTGGAGCTCCCCAGGATATGCGTTCCTATCAAAAAGTGGTTGGAATCTATCCCCCCTTGCCAAACTCTCATGGCTTCTCGACACAGGGGGTAGGATTTGGTTTCTCCTTGCTTGTTGATATATCAGACTACTGACATATTGTCTGACTGGATTGCAATCGTTCCAGGGAGGAGGACCAGATGGAATGCTTGCAACACTAACAGCACCGCTCTGACTTCTAGAACACTGATATGCAGGTCATCCTCCAGCGTGGACCATGCACTTTGGACTGTCTTTTCCTGGAAATGGCCCTCCCATCTTATCAGGGAAGCATACATGGTCACAATGGCCTTGGGCTGAGGGGGCTGGAATGGGCGGCTCCAAAGATCTGTGTCTGGCCTCATCCACCAAAGAAGGTCCTGTTTGCAAGAGTTGGCTATCCGGATCTGAAAACATAGGGGGTAATGATTCAGGAACCACTGAGAGAGAAGCAGCCATTGGAGGATTCGCATATCCAGTTTCGCAAGAGGCACTATTGGTATGGCGGCTGGCATGGATCCTATGACCTGAAGAACCCCTCTCGCTGAGACTTTGTTTTGACAGAGTATCACCCGGAACTGAAGCCTCAACCTCTGCAGTCTGTGAGCTGGGAGTGACACCAGACAGGATTGAGTGTTGAAGACTGCACCGATGAATTCTATCTGCTGGGTCGGAGTAAAGTTGGATTTCTCCCAGTGCACAGTTATCCCCAAAATTTCTGCTAGAGAAAGGGTCTATTCCAGGGCTGTTATCAGAAGATGCTTGGTAGGGGTGGTAAGGACCCAATCGTCCAAATACGGAAACACCCAGAATCCTTGCAGTTTCAAGTGAGCTGTGACCACTGCCATGCACTTTGTGAACACTCTGGGGGCTGTAGAGAGACCCAATGGAAGGGAGTGAAACTGGTAATGACTGGCTCCTAGCCGGAAGCAAAGCAGACTTCTGGAGCATTTGTCAATTTTGATGTGGTAATACGCATCCTGGCGATCTATCGAGCACATCCAATCGCCCTCCGGGAGAAAAGGGAGGATGGACTGAACCGTGACCATCCGGAATTTGGTTTGGGTGACATGTTTGTTCAAACTGCTCAGATCCAGGATGGGTCTCCAGTCCCCTGTCTTTTTTGGCACCAAGAAGAATCTTGAGTAAAATCTGGATCCACATTTGTCTGGTGGGACTAGCCGGATGGCTCTTTTTTGATACAGCTTTCTTACTTCTGAAGCTGCTTCTTTCCTCTGACTGGGTGGAATGTTGGGAAGTTTTGTTGGAAGTTTTGGATAAGATATGAGGGGAATGGTGTAACTGGTAATGATGTTCTGCACCCAAAGATCAGTGGTGATAGAGTGCCACGCAGCTTGGTGCAGAGAGAAACGACCTCCGACTACTTCCAGAGTCAAGCAATCGGGCCACTCTTCAGGAGCGCTGGTAAGGCTGTCCAGAGGAGTCATCTCTGGGACCTTGGCTGCATAGACCCCCTCCACCTCGAAAGGGGTGCCTTCCAGAATTGTTACCCCCTCTGCCCCTGGGGGTAACATCACCACGTGCGACACGGAAAGGACTCTGAGATTTTTTGTGCCACATCTTCCCACTCCTCTGGTTCCTGGAGAAGGAACGTTGAGGGTTGGAAAAATGCAGGCCTACGGCAGACAGGGTCTTACCGTCCTGCTCACCTTTACCTTGGAGCCAAACAGGGAAGATGCTGTGATGGGAGCATTCAGAAAGGAAAACTTGAAGGGGTCTACGAGGTCACAAATGTGCATCCAGGTGTGATGTCTCATAACTATGCCTGAACCTGCAGCTCTAGCCGCTCCTTTGGCTGCGTGTGAAAGCAATCTCATGGACGAACTGGAGACAGATTCCAGGGTTGCAAGCTGCGAAGCAATTTTGTCCCTCACCATGACAGACACCTACCCTGCGAGTGCTCCAGAAAGTTTGGAAATCAGGTCTCTTTGGAGCCTCGTAAAATGTGTCAAGTAGTTCAGGGACCGCATGGCAAAGCTCGCTGATGCAAAAATTCACTTCCCCAATCTGTCCACAGCCCAGGACTCTCTGTTAGGTGGGTGGACAGTAGGATTCTCTTCAGCTAGGTCCTTTTTAGTGGCCACCGCCACCAATACAGCATCGACTGGTAAACCTCTGGACCAATGTGGATGTTCCATGAGTGGGAAGAGAATCTTGTTGGGTCTCCGAGGGATCGCATTATGGAGTCAGGGTTCTTCCAGGCACACTGCACCACGAGCTGAACTAGCTCGTCTGCAGGCGGGGTCACCCAAGAGGTAGAAGGCCAGGCACTGAAAGCTTGCAGGAACATGGACTCCTCAGAAGAAGGATTAGTGAGCTTCCGGTCACCCCTCTGTTTCAGCATTTCAAGGATGTCTCCGAAGGAGACATCATCAGGAGGTGACCGTGGGGACCCTTCACCATCAATATCCATGTCCTCCATAAGAGACTCCTCAGGTGAGTCTACGTGCTTCATCTTGCACAATCTCTTCTGTGGGGGGGCTCCTCAGTGGGAGCTTCTGAGGAGGAGTCAGAAGAGTGGGCACCCTGTGCAGAGGTTTCCTGCGGTTTCCCTGCCTGGAGTCCTGGGGAGGTGGCCTGTGGCAGCTGTAACTCAGGAGGAGAAAACTGGGGTTCTGACATTGGAGAAATGCTTCCAGAAGCAAGAGCCCTCTCCATCGCATGGAAAGCAGGTCTGCCCGAAGAGGGATGGGAGCCCAAAATCGAGAAGGAGAACCTCGGAACTGGGGTCACACCCCGCTCTGTCAAACCCGCTCCAGAGGATGGAGCCTCAAGCAGGATCGGAGCAGACAAAGCTCCCAGTACAGAGGATGGAACTGAAGAAACACTCAGGACCGTGTCACCAACCAAAGAGCACGCAGCCCAATCACGGGGTTGAGGAAGGACTGGTTCACAGTAGGAACCGAGGACCAAAAGACGGTCCTGGAGCCAAAGTGAAGTCCACTACTGGCTCCAAGATGAGGGGTTCTGAAAGAGATGTTGGAGCAGAAGGCTTTGGAACTGAGGTGGTCAAAGGAGGAGACTAGGATGGAGTCTATGGAGAAATTAACCCATATCCCGTAGGGGGATGGGTCTTGGAAGGCATGGGTATCCCCCTGGCTGCCAGCAGCTGGTCCACAAGATGCACCACATCAAGTTCTGAAAGGCTCCTGGTGGATCTAGGGGATACTCCCGATGGGGAGTCTGGTCAATCTAGGAATGGGCTATAGACTTGGCCTAGAAATGGGTCTACGGACGGACATTATCGGGTCCATGGTGTGGGGTCTACTGGCATCAAAGTCTCAAGTTTGGAGACTGGGAGCAGTGGAGTCAAATCTACTGCAGTCTGAGCCGTAAGAAAATTCGGTGCCAAAAGGGCACTTGGAGCCGATAAGAGAGGTTGAGTCGTCATTGCAGAGATAGGCATTGAAGGCATGCACTGTGCCAAAGTGACACCCAGTGCCAAAGTCGTAGCAGGCAGGTTTATGGTCAGTGCCAGAGACAGTATAGGTGCCGAAACTGGAGCCGATATAGTAACAGTCGTAGTGCCTAGAGCAGAGATGGTCAGAGCTAAAGAGGCAGATTTATGCTTTGAAGAAATTTTTTGTAACTTAGGTTTCACAAACGTGCCCTGGCCTCCCATGGCTGAAGAGAGAACCGAATGGGACCTTTTTTTATTTTTCCTAGGACGGGGTGAAACCTCCGTCGCAGAAAGGGCCTCTGAAAAGGGCGATTTAAGTAGGTCCTTTAGAATCAACTTATTCTTGCGCTCGTTCAGAGTGCGCTGGCTAAAACTTTGGCAAATTACACAGGGAGGCTGCACCAAAAGATGGGGCACCCCCAAGCAATAAACACAATCATCGTGAGAGTCACTGTTAGGAAGTTTACCATTACACGAAGTACAGTGCTTGAAACCTGAAGCACCCTTCTTGTCAGACATCATGACAAGTTAACACAACAAAGTCTTCAAATACAATCTTAAATCATACTTGGTCTAGCCTAAATTTAAACACACAATATCTATCCCAAGGGCAAAAACACATAACTAGCTGGAAAAGGAAGAAATACCAGCTATGGTATTCAAGGAATACCACAAGGGTAAAGAGAGAGGGCCATACCACCAATGGTTCTTAAAGGATTACCAAACGGATAGAAGGAAAGAGAAAAGGGGGTAAATCTAACTGTAAAAGTGAAGATCAATGAATATAAACCACTAATGATAAGAGAATTAAACAATTTTCTCAAAAAATTTTAACTTAGCTGAGAGCTCAGCTGAAACGCGGCTTTACGGCTATGCAGCAAACGAGATCTGAGTTAACAGGGAGAAGGGCATTGTGGGTAGAAGCTTAGCTCGAGAGGTTTTTGGCTGGCGCGATCTTGGTACTAGGCCGACTCGGTTCTGAGGGTTCGGAACCGAACCCATCAGTGATGAATGGAAAGAAGATTAACAACATTAGATCACAATATTTGTGCTGTCAGAGAGATTTCCAAGCATCTGGATAATGATAGCGACTCAGACAGTTCAGTTAGCAGGGTGGTGCCCCTGACAGATGAACAAAGAAATATTTGGAATACCATAGAGAAAAAATTTTAGACTTTATGGGCAGAAACAAAAAGCAGATTGTGGGAAGTTAAAAGTTCTGATTACAGTGGGAGGTACAAGGAATTACACTGCAATGCCACTTTAAAAAAGGGAATGGCAAAGGTTTGCTTTCACCTTTGAAAATCAACACTATGTCATGACTAGATTACCTCAGGGTTTTTCAGAACAGTCTTGTCATTTTTCATCAGAGAGTAGGGACTTTCTTACAGGATGTGAGTAAAGATGACAAGGGTATTCATTATACTGATGACATTCTGATACAGTCACAGACTGTAGAAGAACACATATCACAGCTGAGGAAAGTTCTGAGAGAGTTGCAAGAGACAGGGTTCAATGTAAACAAAGACAAAATACAGTTTTTGTCACAAGAGTAAAATTTCTGGGAACCATTATCAGACCAACAGGGAGGACTCTTTGTCAGGAAAGGGTGAGGGCCATTCTGAAACTGCCAAAGCCTTTGACAATTTTGGATATGCATAAATTCATGAGAATTATGAACTACAAAAGGGAATTTATAGAGAACTATGCAGAAGTTGCAGCTCCTCTCCACAAAATGTTGGCAGATCAAAAACAATAGCTGACTCTACAATGGAGTCAATGCACTAAGGAAGAGGCATTTAAAATATTAAAGTAGAAGTTGGCACAGGCAACAGAGCTGACAGCTCCCACCAGTAAAATACATTTTGTTTTACAAGCAGCAGCAGGAAAGGACACACTTTCACTGGTATTATTACATTCTTGGCCATAAGAGGCATCTCAGGGAATAGACACTAAGTCAAGATTGGTTATTTTTTGTAGCAGGAGAATGGCTCCTGTAGAAACAGGATATCATCCTTGCATTAAACAGCTTTGGGCAATGTACTGGGGACTAAGACAGACAGAATATTTGACAATGTTCTTGGAGGTTATAGTTCAAACTACACATTTGACAATCAAGACTTTGCTAAACGACAGTGAGATAAACAAAATCACTGAGGAGTTAGACTGTTTTTTCAAAAGGATAACTACTTTCAGTACAAAGAATGTAAGAATACAGGCAGGGGACATGTACTACTTATCCAATTTTACTGGATATGAAGGGAAAGTGCATGACTGCATGGCAGATTTGGAGAAACTGGATAAGTCACCATTAAAGGCAGATTATGAATGCTACATTCCTACAGTGTATGTGGATGGTGCACATTTTTACACTGGGTTTGCAATAGTGACACTGCAAAAGAGAGACAAACCAAATATGGTAAAGTTACCAGGATACATGTTAGCACAAAGGGTCGAGCTAGAGGCTGTAAAATATGTTTTGCAGCATTTACATCCAGTAAATATTTGTAGTGACAGTGCTTATGTAGTACATTCTCGAAGACCACATGGAACAGTGGAGTGATTGGTTAAATTAGTTATTTTCAGAATGGTGGAAAACTATCATCACAGTTTTAATTGCTGTAGTAGCCATTATTTTGTTGATCATAACAACATGCATTACTGTTAAACTTTATATTAAAAAGACTGTCAATCAAGTAAAATTTTTTGGTTTTCAAAATAAAAAGGGGGAATTGATAGAAAGTAAAACTGGTTTCCCTCATAGTAATAACATGTATTTCATAGAAAAATATATATAATTTGGTAGAACTGTTTTCCTTCACAGTAACAGTGGTTTGATAAAACTGCTTTCTGTCACAGTAACAATGTTATATTTTTAGAACACAGCATCTGTAAGTACAGAAAAGAAATATGCAGTAAACAAGTGTGATTAGCTTAATAGAATGTGCTTGTGTGGAACAAAAAGTATTATACTTCTGAATGTTTTTGTAACAAATGGCATTAACAATAGAGGCTTGTTGAAATATCATAAACAGTTGAATATACACAGATATTCAAGCGAATTAACATGATAAAGGAAAATGGCTAATACAGCAGAAAAAAGTTACAGACTATCAAATCCATGAAAGAACATTTTCAGCCTGCTGAGAACTGATTTTCTCTGGTTGAGATAAGAATGCAGACAAAGAATGCTTCAATACAGGAAAATAATATTTCATCACGGACAAAGTTTTGAAACTAGATAAAAGTGACTGTAAAATACTTTCTGATGGACATTTTTGTAAGATTTGAGTCAGTTGAGGGAGTGTAGCATATCTGACAGTGATCTGTGTTATAAAGAAAATGCAATAATCTCACAATAGTGCTTGGTCGGCTTGTTCCAATAAACACTTTAAATGTACAATATACGGCTGTACTGTATTTTAGTCGACCTGCTGATAATTCAATTTAACAATTTTCAGAAGAGAGGGAATTTCCAACTTTCAGTTTCAGTCCACAGCCTGATCACCTGTTAGCCACTTCTGAAATATGGTAAGCCTCTTTCTGAAATAACATGGATGCCATCAAGGACTTAAGTGTAAAATGCCCACATACTGTGGCAACAGACAAATCAAATACCAGATAAAGTTTAGACATTACTACGGCAATGGTATGAACAAGCCAGCAGCAAAGTTAAAAGTAACAAAGCATTATTTGGTACTAGCAGAAGTGATAAGGTTTATATTTGTAAATGGATACAGTGTTATGATCAAGATATGCAAAAATATAGAACACTTGTTTAATGTTTAAACTGTGGGGATAAATATCCTTGACTCTGCATACCATGTCATAAAACTAGAAGTTATGTACTCACCATAACGTTCGATGTATGTGGTCCATCTTGCCTCACATTCCTACTCACAGGTTCGGAGCCGAACATCGGCTCCGACTCGGCCAACTTATTTTTCTAGCATGAAGTCTCTAATTGACTGGGCTAACCTGGTATCCCATGTTGCGCCGCTCCATAACCCCAGATCTAGTTTGCAGCAACTCACAGTCACACCTCATGCACAACCACAGTTCAGAAGAAAAGAACACTAACCAGGGCAGCAAAGAAAAAATAACCAATACCGAAGGGTACTAAAGACAAATGTCGCCTCCAAATACTCCAGGAGGGGGGACAGGTGGGAGGGAACATAAGAATGTGAGGCGAGATGGACCACATACATCGAACGTTATGGTGAGTACATAACTTCTAGATATTATGTGGTCCAATCTCGCCTACATTCTTACTCACGGGACAGTGTCCCCAGCACCTCTATCCTGGGAGGCTCAATGGAAGATGTTCCTGAGAACAGTGGAACCAAAGGAAGCCCGGCCCCTAGAATCCACGTCTAATTTGTAATGAGTAATGAAGGTGTGGGGAGAAGCCCACGTGGCCACAGCACAAATTTCATCCAAGGATAGTCTGGAATGATAAGTTACTGAAGTGGAAACAGCCCTGGTGGAGTGAGCCTTGACGGGGAACGGTAACTCTCTGCCTGCTGACGAGTAGACGTAGGAGATGCAGTCAGAAATCCATATGGAAATTGTAATCTTAGAAACAGGGGAACCTGTTCTATTTTCTGAAAAGGACACAAAGAGTTGGTCAGACTTACGAAGTTGTTTTGTCCTGTGCAAGTAAAAGCGAAGCTGCCTGTGTACGTCCAACTGATGAAACTTAAACTCCGCCTTGTTGGAAAATTGAGGAAAGAAAACTGGCAGCTCAATGGACTGATTGAGATTAATGGCAGAGGTTACCTTCGGAAGGAAGGACGGATTAGGTCTCAAGGAAACCCTGTCCTTATGAAAGATTAAATACGGGAATTTGATAGACAACGCTTGAATCTCCGACACCCGTCTGGCTGATGTGATAGCTATTAAGAATGCAGTCTTCCAAGACAGAAATTTTAATTCACAGGTGGCAGCTGGTTCGAAAGGTGATGAAGTCAGGGCCTGTAAAACAAAATTTAAATCCCATGGCATGATGGGTTCTGACACAGGAGGCCAAAGCAATAAGGCCTTACATAGCTTATGAGCCATGAGAGAAGGTTCGTAAGAGGTATGAAAATTAGAAACAGCGGCCAGCTGGACCTTAATGGTAGCAGGAGCAGAACCCTGCTGAAAAAGTGTGGATAAAAAATCTAAGACAGCAGGGATGGGGGCTGTGAAAGGATCCAGTCCCTTCACCTCAGCCCAAATCGAAAATCTTTTCCACTTGCTGGAGTAAATCTTCCTGGTAGAAGATTTATGAGAAGAAGATAAAATGTGTACTACCTCAGGTGAAAAACGATAAAGTCTGACTAAAGATGGAAGTGGAGTAGCCAGGCTGTCAACCTGAGGGTCCGCAGGGAGGGATGGGACTGTCCAGACATGTGTGTCAGTAGGTCTGGTGCTGGGTCCAGAGTCCAAGGACTGTCCACTGCATACTGATGAAGAAAGAAGAACCAGACTTGGCGAGGCCAGTGTGGGGCAATCAGAATCATCTTGCTTCCCAAGGAAATGGCTTTTTGAATCACTCTTGGTAGCACAGGAAATGGAGGGAAAGCATAGAGCAGACCGGGAGGCCAATCGTGGACTAGAGCGTCCCTGGGTGACTCCCCCTGTGGGGGGATCAGAGTAAAGTAGTTGCTGCACTTGGTATTGTGGGGATTGGCAAAAAGGTCACAGCAAGGCTGACCCCACCTGTTGAAAATCTGTTCCGCAACTCAGCGGTTCAGGGACCACTCATAAGGCATCAGAATAGATCTGCTTAGCCTGTCTGGTATCACATTGGCCTTCCCCGGAATGTGCGTTGCCACTAGGAACCGTCGGGAAGACACTGCCCACTGCCACACTCGCATAGCCTCTCTGCATAAGGGGTAAGACCTGGTTCCCCCTTGCTTGTTCAGGTACCACACTACGGACATGTTGTCCGAGTGAATCACAATCGTTCCTAGGGGAAGAGAGCTCTGCAGTGCTTGCAACGCCAGTAACACCGCTCTCATCTCTAGAACATTGATGTGCAAATGTACCTCGTGATCCTGCCAGATGCCTTGCACCGTCCTTCCAAGATAATGCCCCCCCGCATCTGGGAGGCGTCCATGGTCACCGTGGCAACCGGAGTCATAGGAATAAACGGATTCCCTTTATTCAAGTTGCTGGAACGCAGCCACCAACAGAGGCCCTGTTTGCACCGATCGGTGAGTAGGATCAAATGGGACAGGGGAAGTTTCTGAAAGGACCACTGGGCAGAGAGGAGCCACTGCAGAAGCCTCATGTGTAATCTGGCTAGGGGCACTAACATAATGGTGGCTGCTATGGATCCCAGGAGCTGTAGGACCCATCTGGCCTGAACCTTCTTGAGGGGTAGCAACACGCGAACCTGACCCTGCAACACCTCTATCCTTTCTTGAGACAGGAATGCTTGCATATGAACAGTGTCTAGCTCTGCACCTATAAATGTGACACGCTGTGAGGGCAGCAAGGCAGACTTTCCCCAGTTCAAGGTAATTCCTAGTTGATGACAAAGGGCAATGGTCTTTTCCCTGGCCTGAATGAGAAGATGTCTGGTGGGGGCGGTGAGGAGCCAGTCATCCAGGTATGGAAACACATGGAATCCTTGACGTCTCAGGTGAGCTGTCACCACTGCCAAACACTTGGTGAACACCCTGGGGGCTGTGGTGAGGCCAAAGGGCAGGGCACGAAACTGGAAATGACTGGCTCCCAGCCGGAAGCGTAAGTGACTCCTGGATGCCCTGTCCATTTTGATATGGTAGTAAGCATCCTTGAGGTCGATGGAGCACATCCATACTTCTTTTCCCAGTAACGGAAAAATAGACTGAAGGGTGACCATTCGGAACGTGGACTTTAGAACGTAGCGATTCAGTCGGCTGAGATCCAAGTCCCTAATCCAATCTGGTCTGAGGGGACAGGTTGGATGACTCCTTTTTCCAGCAACTTTGAAATTTCTAGTGTTGCGTGATCCCTTTGACTGGGTGGAACATCTGGGATTCTCTTGGGTGGAGGAGGGTCTGACAATAAGGGGATGGAATAACCTCCGGTAACTATATGAAGCACCCATCGATCCTGAGTGATACTTGCCCAGGCTTCCGGGTACAACGAAATGCGGCCCCCGACTGGCTCCAGAATAGCACAGTCGGGCAATACATCAGGGACGATGATAGGAAGGCCAACGAAAGGAATCACGGTGTCCCAAATTGTGAGGGCCTCTTCTGCCCCTAGGGCGGCGTCTCCCAGAATAGCCACCCCCTCCTCTGCCTCTGGAGGGGGACTCACCTTGACCGGCAGGGAAAGACTTCTGTGACTTTTTGAACCACATTTTTCCTCCCCTCTGAACCTTGGGATAAGGCCTAGATTGGAGGGAAAAACTGACCCCTACGGCAGACAGGGTCTTTCCCTCTTGCTGGCATCTGGTGAGGGTGTCTTTCACTTTGGTCCCAAAGAGTGAGGACCCATCAAAGGGGGCGTCAGTGAAGGAAGACTTGAAGGCCTCTGCGAAATGACACAGGCGCATCCAGGCTTGCCTCCTAAGGGCTACACCTGAGCTAGCTGCCCTGCTTGTCCCCTCGGTTGCATAAGATATGAGCCTCATGGACGAGTTGACAATCGAGCCAAGAGTAGACAACTGGGCGTTAACCATCTGTGTTAACGCCTCAGGTACGTTACCCGTTAGAGTATCTCCTAACTCTTTAAGGAGATCTCTCTGGAGACGAGTAAAATGACAAAGATAGTTCAGAGACCGAAGTGTGAAGGTCGCTGAAGAGAGGGTATGCTTCCCGTACCGATCCATACTCCTGGACTCCTTGTTAGGAGGATGGCCAGAGGAAGAAGACTCTGCTACTTCCTGCTGAGTGGCCACCGTCACCACCATGGCATCCACAGAAACCCCTTTGGACAGGAACTCTTTCCCAGGGGGAGCTGAAAGAAATTTATTAGGGCGTCTTGGTACAGGTTCCACTGAGTCAGGAGACTCCCACGCCCTTTGACAGATCAAATCTAGGAGCTCATCGAAGGGTGGAGACACCCAGGAGGCGGAGGGTTTAGCCCCAAAGGCCTTGAGGAATACAGACTCCTCCTCAGAGGGGATTTAGATGACCAGCCGCCTCTCTGCCTCAAAATCTCCAGGATGTCGGAGAAAGAGACGTCATCGGAGGATGACTTGGGGGACCCCTCTGACTCTTCGAGGTCAGTATCTGAGGTGACAGACTCATCCTGGGAGTCTATGTGCTTCCTCTTGCACAACTTCTTTCTTGGGGGCTCCTCAGGCACAGACTCTGAGGGGCCCTCAGAAAGTTGGGGACCGCTCATGGGGGTATCCCCAGACCTTGGGGCTCTGCCGTCAACCGATAGGGGGACATCAGAGGCTCTCGCCGGAGTGAAAGTGGATGGAATGACCGATCCGGGTGATGTCACTGAGGATTTGGCCAGTGCGCTCCTCATGGCCTCGAAGGCGGGTCCCCCCGAATCCGAAGATCGACCAACCTCCGAGGCCAAGACCGGAGCCGAAGTTCCCCGAGCCGAAGCACCGAGAGGGAGGCTCGGAACCGACAAAAGTCCCAAAGTATCCCCCTCGGGCCTGACAGAGGAAACCCGGGTTCCGAAACCAGAGGACGGAGCCGACATGGTAGGAGCCGACGTCGGCACCGATAAAGCCTTAAGAGGTATCGAAGTCGGCAGAACATCACCCAGAGCAGAAAACTCCGGCTCCGAAGACAAGGAGGTGCTCGGAGGAGGAAACATGGGTGCACTCATCGGGACTGTCTCCGGAGCCGACTGGGTCGGAGCCGAAAATAATTTTCCTAAAACCGGCGACTACAGGAGCCTCTGGACCACCCTATCCACATCCAAATCAGAGAGTCTGGAGGATTTGGAGGAGAGAGAAGGTGACTGTGATCTCCTATCTGGAGATCCTTGTCTGACACTAGGAGACCGGCTCCGAATGGGCTCTAACAGGATTGGAGCCGAGGCTGATTCAAGAACCACAGCTACCTCCTGCGGCCCCGAGGACAAGGGAGCCGAGGAGGTGGAATCCAATTTGGTAGTCTTCTCTGGTGGCTCCAATGAAACAGATGGAGCCGGAGATCTCTTCTTAGCCCTAGAAGTCTTGGCTTTAGACTGTGAACCAGAGGAAGAGTCCAAGGACTCCTCAAAGGAAGGCTTTAGAAGCCCCTTCAGTATAAGTTTATTTTTTCTTTTCTGTAGCACCCTTGGGCTGAATGCGTGACAAAAGCTACAGGACTCGTGTAAATGTATAGCCCCCAGGCAGTATACACAAATGGCATGTCCATCTGTTATGGACATCTTGTAGCTGCATTTAGAAGACTTCTTCAACCCGGAGGGTTTGTGTTCCTTTTGATCCTTTGACATATCAGCAAAACCACAGTACACAACACCACAGAAACAGACCTTAGACCAACAACGGTTAAGGCGGGTACTACCGGTAACAACAGTTGACAAGAATCTCTAAGTCAAACGATTCTGACACAACTAACGAGACACACACAGAAGCAAGGGACAAAACACTTTCCTTTCACAGGAACAGACAAACTACACAACGCAGGGAGGACTAGGTCCTCTAACTTAAACGGGCCTAGCCCGTAGGAACAGAGGGATACCACAAAAAAATCACTCACACCACAAAAAATACGTCAATAACAAGAGCAATCAGCTATTAAAATAGCTTTTGTGAGGAAACAACACAATTTTCAGTGAGAAAAAAGACGTTTTAAAGCTACTTAGCCACAGCCAAGCGAGACCACGTCCTAGCTACACGAGCGGCAAATGAGATCTGGGGTCATGGAGTGGTGCAACATGGGATACCAGGTTAGTCCAGCCAATTAGAGACTTCAAGCTAGAAAAATAAGTTGGCTGAGTCGGATGTAGGCGAGATTGGACCACATAACATCTGTGTTGCAAATTATAGCAAAATTTACACAGGACATGTTAGATATGGTATGGGAAACAAACGGTCATTCTGTAATGCCAATCTCCACTTTTTATAGGGCATTTCAGTCATTTTTGGATAAAAACTAAAGTTTGTAGAGTGTGGGTAGATGGCAGAAATCTTTAAGACTTACTGTCTGTTGTGAGATGACATTACAGTTTTACAATCCCTAATCTGAAATTCTGAAATTTGAAAAGTTGCAGTTTTTTCCAGACAATACTAGACCATGCACTTGTTGGCCCTGTGCACTGCTTGGTGCTTGTGCTGATACCAGTGCACCTGCTGTTCATGAATACTTTCATTGCTTTGTCTTTAATTTCACTGAACAAGCTGTAGATACTCCAATGGGTAACACTGAGAAAAAGGAAAAGGAAAGGAAGCATCATTCATAGGATGATACTAGACTATTGGCCCAGAGGTCCTTATAAGCCTAGCCAAGAATTTTGCACATGTTCCCTCAAAGTCAGCAAATGTTTCCCCTGTCTAGCAGGGACATGGGTGGGATCCTAGGGTTGTATTTTCTGTTTCCCATCCAGTCGTCCAGGTTCCTCTTAAAGACGGCTAGAGAGGTACTCTGCTTGACATGGAGAGGGAGTCTATTCCACAGGCAGGGGAGTCTTTGGGACACAAATCTATCCCGCCAACAAGTTCTACTAATGTCACAGACCAGGTTAAGCCCTTGCATGCGGGTTTTATGAGTGGAGTTTGTCTTATGGATATGCAGCAACTCCATCAATGCTGGGTCTGAAATGGCCTTGTATGCCAGACACAAGTCACCTCTGTGCAGTCTGTATGAGAGTAGAGGGACAGAGCTTTTAACCTATCTGTACTGGATAGGTGTTTGAGACCCTGGATTTTCCTTGTCAGGAACCTCTGTGGTCTCTCCAACTGCTGCACGTGCTTGGCAATGTACATGCCGAAAGGGCACTGTTCTAGATAATGGGTCTGAAAATGGAGGAGTACATGGATGTTATGACCTCCTTGTTCCTGGGTGAAATACCCTTATTTATGACAACAGAGGCAATGTGGTGTTCAAAAGTCAGGTTGCTATCAACCTGGGTGCTCAAGTCATTATTAATAATGCAGAAGCTGGAGTTATTGCAGAAGCTTGACTGTGGTGTGTCCATGTGTCAAAGAATATAATGTTGGAACTACCACTGGGGTTGATTTAAACAAGCAGAAAGACAAGTTACTTAAGTTTTATAGTGACAGCGATGACCATAAACTAATGAAAGATAGGAAAACACTGCATAAGACAAAAAATGAAGAGCTTAACCGTGTACTGATAGAGTGGATTCAACAACAAAGAAGTGAACGTATGTCACTGACTGATTTGTTGAAACAAGCAAGATTATATCAAGAAGAACTTAAAATTGAAGGTGATGGTCAGTATTCAGAAGGTTGGTTACAGAAATGTAAGAATTGTAATGGATTAAAATGTCTATAAATCTAGGGTGAAAAAGCTTCGGCTGACAATGAAGCAGCTGAAAATCACATTGACAAATCTGCCAGGATAATATCTGATGAAAACCTAAGTCCTGAACAAGTTTACAGTGCTAATGAAACTGCTCTCTACTGGCTTTACATTCCTAGAAAAACATTAACAGCAGCTGATGAGAAAGCGCCAACAGATTGTAAGGGTGCTAAAAATAGATTAACTATTCTTGGGTGTGCCAGGGTTGCAGGCACACACAAGGTGAAGTTAACAGTAACTGGAAAAAGGAAACATCCAGAATGCCTGAAAGGTGTATGCCATTTACCCGTGCATTATTATGCAAACAAGAAAGCACAGGTTACCAGAGAAATGTTTCCTGACTGGTTGAATAACCACTTCATACCACTGTCATGCGCTCACTAAAGGCAAGCTGGGCTGAAAGAAAACTGTAAACTTTTACCGATCATGGACAACTGCTCAGCACATCCTCTGCTGAACTTCTTGTGAAAAGTAATGCTTTTGGAATTTACCTGCCCCAGAATGTGGCATTGTTGTTGCAACCTTGTGACCAGGAAATTTTATGATCAATGAAGAGCACTAAAGAATCCTGTTCCTGGACCATCATCAGATGTCTGACTACAACTTGATGACAACGATCGCAACAATGATGGCTAATGATGTCCTGCTTGTTCCTCCATGATCCAACCCTGAACTTTCTGCAGCACCTTCTAATTACACCCAGTGTTTTGTGTGTGTGTGTGTGTGTGTGTGTGTGTGTGTGTGTGTGTGTGTGTGTGTGTGTGTGTGTGTGTGTGTGTGTGAGGGGAGATCGGTGAGCAGTTTCAACAACCTTGACTCTTACTCTAAATAAATGTGCACCTGAATTTTGAAAATTAATTTATTCAATTCTTCATAGCACAGCCTAAAAGATTTATGCAATGCAATGTAGTTTCATTTCTGTCTAGTCATCTACTACTAGCAGTAAACATTAACTGTAATTTTTGATTCCTAATTAAACTGTATTTGTAATTCGTTGTCTGAGGGCTCTAAAATCCGAAAGATTCCGAAATTTGAAACACAGCTGGTCCCAAGGAGTTTGGATTAGGGATTGTGTGTACCTGTACTAACAACTGAAACACAGCTGGTCCCAAGGATTGTGGATTAGGGATTGTGCACCTGCACTAACAATAAAGAACTTTCAGAAAAAGAGCAGGAAAACAATTTAAGAAAGATTAATAAAAAACAAATGGAAATGTTAAAAAAGCATGATAAAGAAGTCAGAAAATGTGCACAAAATGTTATTGCCATTTTTGGAAAGGGCTGAAGTGGTAATACATGCTGCCACCGAGGCTCAGTTGGGTGGGGGGAGATGAAACAGAAACACTTAGACAAGAATTAATCGAAGGAAAATAGAAAGCCCTGGAGGCTTTAGCTAAAGTGGCAGAACTACAAATAAAAATAGGGGAATTACAGAAAAAATTCCATGAATGTAAAGCTTTAGCAGCAGAATTACAAAAACAGTTACAGGAGCTTAAAGCTTTAGAAACCTTTAAGTGTGAGGATATACAAACAGTGACAGGCATTTCAGCTGATCTATACCAGCAGTCTCGGCTGTTACAGACAATGCCTCAGAGGAACGATAAAAAAGGTATGTTTTACAATATGTTAACATTTGAAAACTGGTTGTCATATACAGCTGGCAATGCACAGAAAGATTCTTTAAAATGACGTTTTTTAACATTTATTCCAAAATGTTACAAGACTTTCATTGTTGCTAATGACTGTAATCTTGATTCAAAACTAATCAGAATGGTGTCTGTGCTCTTGGCATATTCACAGGGACAAACTCTGACAACTAAGTTGTTAAAATACTTTAACATAACAGTTTCTGACAAAATGTTGGAACAGGCAGAACATTTTAAATTAGTTTTTCAAATTGTTCACAACACAGATGACAGGGAAATGGAACATCTGGAAATAAGGAAAAGGTTAATGCATGCACTTCTTGAACAAGTAAAGGGGGTTCTGGTGACATTAAATGTATCTATGAAGAAATTACTGACCCACTAGAGCAATGTGTTCACAAGCTGATGAGAAGAAGGGTCATGAGTGATGATGGAGACATTTTCAAGCATAACATTTTCTCCTTCGGCACTGATGAAGATGGTTTTGAAACTATAAGTGCAGTAGAATGGGGAAGAGATAGAGGCAGGTGGGAGGATGAGAAAAGGGACAGACCACAAGCGGGGTCAGCCCCTCCTGCTCTGATGAAAAAAGTGACATTTTTTTTCTGTACGAAACTTGGACATATTCAGCAAGTATGGCCACATTACAAAAAGTGGAAAAACAAGCAAAGAGAGAAGGGAATATATGCTATGGAACCAAAAAATAAGAGACCGGAAAAGGAAGACAAAACCAAAAATCACAGGATGATAGTATTGCGGGTCAAACATTTTTTAATAAGGCAAGGGAAATTTATAAAAAAAAAAAAAAACAAAACAATATGACAATGAAGGTAATGTTTACCCAATGGAATATAGGGAAAATCCTCCCTATAATCCAGACCACAAGAAAAGACATGCTACGTCTCAGGAACTGCAATGCTCTGCATATGCAGCGGATGAAGATGATGAATTTCAAGAGCAAGAACAAATATCTGTGTCATTAGAGAAGTCTCCAGAAACATAAAGGAAGGTGAAGATTCACCATACGGGTGTGCCCCCCCAAATAGTTAATGTAGTGTCTTTAAGTTGAATGAATGATGATCAACCTTTGACCAATGTTTGGGTGGAGGGCATGCCATGGAAAAATGTCTTAACAGACACAGGAGTTGCGGTCTCTGTTAGAAACAGATGGTTATGGATAGACCCAAGAAAGAAAATTTTAATTTCAGGTTTCAACGGTAGTGCATATATCGAAGTAGGCAGTGAGCCTGTAGAAATCAGATTTAATTAGGACAGGGATCCTGTAACAGGAACAGTTTTGATTCATCCTACCTGTGGGACCACCATAATAGGGATGGATATTATTAACAAATTGGGAATAGTAATAGATTTTTCCGGCTGCATTTTTGTGGAAAACAAAAGATGAAAATGAAGTGGGCTGTGACTGTACATGTATGACAGTTAACTTGATAGAGAGTAAACGGAACAGGGTGGTGCCCCTGACAGATGAACATAAGGATATATGGGACACCACAGAGCAAGAATTTCAGACCCTATGGGCAAAATCAAAAACAGGCTGTGGAAGATTAGAAGTACCAGTCATTGTGGGAATCTCGAGGGACTTCATCCCTCCTTTCCAAAAGCAGTACTCAAGTCCGGCTGAAGCAGCAGCTGATATGAAGAAATGCATTTTAGAATGGGAACAGGTAGGCATAATTCAAAAGGGACATAGTCCAACAAAATTGCCAGTTTGGCTAGTTTCAAAGAAAGATGGAAGTTACCGATTGGAAATAGGTCTCCGAAAGGTAAATCAGTACACACAACCAAGAGCTCACCTGATACTGGGAGTCCTGAAATTAGCAGCTCAAACAACACCAGAAAGTCAATGGTTTACTGTGATGGACCTGGGAAATGGATTTTTCTCAGTACCACTTCATAAAAGGGATTGGCAATGGTTTACCTTTAACTTTGAAAAATCGCAATATGTCATGACTGGATTACCACTGGGTTTTCAAAACAACCCTGTCCTTTTCCATCAGATAGTGGGGACAAGCTTACAAGACGTGAGCAAGAAAAACAGGGCTATATATTACACTGATAACTTCAGACATTCAGAGATAGTAGAACAACACATACGCCAGCTATGAAAGGTTCTAAAGGAACTGCATGAGGCAGGGTTTAAAGTAAACAAAGACAAAATACAATTCATGTCATAAGAAGTCAAATTTCTAGGAACTATAATCAGACCAACAGAGCGGACTCCTTGTAAAGAAAGGGTGCAAGGAATTCTGGAGCTGCCAAAACCTTTGACAATTCCAGATTTACATAAAGTCATGGAACTCATGAACTACCACAGGGAATTTACAGGATTATGCAGCATTAAATAAAATTAAAATGCTGTCAGAACAAACAGATGAATTGACTCTGAAGTGGAGTTGCACTGAAAAAGAGGCACTAAAAATGTTAAATCGTAAGCTAGCACAAGCAATGGAGCTGATGGCTTTCACCAATAAATTGCCTTTTATTTTACAAGCAGCAGCAGGAAAAGAGAGACTATCGGTAGTGCTGTTGCAGTCATGGCCTCATGGGATATCTCTGGGAATGGACAGGTGGTTGAGACTGATTAACTGTTGCCGCTGGAAAATGACTCTGGTGGAAAAATGCTATCATCCCTGCATTTAGCAGCTTTTGGCTATATACTGGGGAATAAAACAGACAGAATACTCCGCATCAGGCAATAAAAATTCTATTAAGTAACAGCGAGCTGAACAAAATTACTAAGGGGTTAGTCAGACCATTTTTTTTTCAAAATGGCTGGCTACATTCAGTAATAGAAATGTATACATAGAGACGGGACAAGTATTAACTATCCAATTTTACTGGATATGAAGGAAAGCCACATGACTGCATGGCAGATCTGGAAAAGCAAGATAAGTCACCATTAAAAGTAGATCATGACCACCGCATTCTGACTGCATATGTGCTTGGTGCCAGATTTGGGAAGGACAGGAAATATTATACTGGATTTGCAGGAGTGATTCTGAAAAAGGGAGATACACCGATTATAATCAAATTACCAGGATACATATCAGCACAGAGGGCAAATCTGGAAGCTGTAAAGTATGTTTTGCAGCATTTCCATCCGGTGAATATTTATAGTGACAGTGCCTATGTAGAAAATTCACTGAGACTACATATGGCAATGTGAGCAGCAAGAGGATTCATTGATAGTGCAGGAAAACCTTTAAAGCCTGCTCTTGCTTTACAGGACATATGGAAACTGATATAAAAGTATCAATTGCAAAGATAATTCAATATTTTAAAACTGAGAGCCCATCAAAGGACAAACAATGAACATACAAGACAGAATTGCTTTGGCTAATGCCAAAGGAAAGGAAGCCGCTGAAAAGGGTGAGCCTTTATAATGAAAGGGAAATCCAGTTCTTCGAGGTATGGTCCCAAGAGGAGGGGGAACAAATAGATGTGGATATGGAAAAACTCCAGAAGGAAAGTGAAGACCAGAAGAATTGGAACAGTGTGAGTTAAAAAGCAATGGGGTAGACAGGCATTTCTACATTTTTCATACACAAAAAGGGCTACTACAATTACCATACATTCCGTATCAACTAGCAAAACAACTAGTGAGATTTAATCACCAGATTCTGAGACATATAGGGCAAAGAAATTATGGCCAGTAGTGAAAGAAAAGTATTGAAATCCAAATATGAAAAAAAATGTGTAAAATAGTGCAGGATGAATGTCTAATATTTCTTCAGACAAATGCAAAATGTAAAAAGCTGCAGCTGCACAGGGAACTCATGGCAGATGAACCATGGTATGTAATACAAACTGACTATGCAGGACTTCTCACATTGGCAAAGGACGGATATTGCTATTTGTTGGTGGTGGCAGATATATTTTCAAAATGGGTGGAGGCAATTCCGACCAAAGGAATGACAGCCAAAGCCAAAGTGAAAACAGAAGCACTACAGAAAAACATATTTTGTCACTGAGGGTAGCCCAAGGTGACAGAATCAGACAATAGGTTACAGTCAGTAAAATGATGAAAGAATTATGTGACATGTTGGGAATTCAACATAAAATCCAAGTAGCATACAATTCACAATCAAATGGGATAGTGGAAAGAATGAACAGAACTTTAAAGAACAGGTTAAAAAAGATGTGCATTGAAAAAGGAAATGATTGGGTAAAACATTTACCGAACATTCTGATGGGAATCAAATCGACACCCAATATCAAAACAGGCATAAACCCATTTGAGGTGATGACAAGCAGGAAGATGCCCCTACAGTTCCCTTTTAATCTGGAGGTCCAGAGCGAGAGGCCACTGTTGGAGGCAACAAAGCATCAACAATGTTTGGAAGACCTGCAAGAAATATGCCAAGGCATAGCCAGAGAGCAAGCATTCCGTTTATGGAAAAAGGTTCCAATATTGCCAGAAAAACAGAACATTCAATTTGGAAGCAAAGTCATGATAAAAAAGTTCAGTAAAACTGGCACATGGGACAGTAACTGGCAAGGACCTTTTTGGAGTAAAGGAATTAATTGGATCTTTGGTCCTAAAAGTAAAAGTAAAAAATGTAAAAAAGCCTAAGAGACCTGTGAAGCTACATAAAGATCAGTGCAAAATAATAAAACAAGAAGAGCAATGTAGGCAAATAAATAATAATCTATTTATGTGTTTCACAGATGCTGATTTACTGGTTTGAAAGAACAAGAATGCCAGATCAAGAAGGGGAGGAACCCTTGTTGATAAAATCGCAAAGAAAAAAGACATGGGAAGAAAAATTGATACAGTTAGTTATAACATACGTAGTAGGTTTGATGCAAGGGACGGCAATGCAGTCAGTACTAAAAGAGGAAAAAGAAACAAAAAGAGAAAGCCTCAGAATGGATGCCTGATTTGAATATGTTTACAGTAATGCAAATGGCATATGCAGAAATTAAAAACGCAAGCAAGTGCTGGGTATGCACACCGGTACCTATGGCAAGGATATGAAAGTCCTTATAGTAGTTTCTATGACATTAGGAGAGACATTGCAAATTCTTAACCAGATTAGGTTTTGTGGGAAAACGGGTAATGGAGAAGTTCCAACATTAAGGATAAGGACAGTTCCAAAAGGAAGCATATGTATATGGCAAACAGGGACAAAACTGGCAGGAAATAGTTTTGTAATATAACATTGTCTAAAGAATGTTTTAATAAGAACATAGCAGAAAAAAAAAAAGAGTTATGCACTTACCATAACTTGGCATCTGTGTTTTCCTATGTCACTATTCATCACTCTTGGGTCTTGGATCCGACATCAGATCTGAGCTGACAACTTTATAGATGGCTTCTAGGCTCGAGCTCCTCTCACTCCCATGATCCCCTGCTGCTCTCTAACCCCTCAGATCAAGTTTGCCCTAAGCTAGAAAGCAGCCCGAGCTCCTCTCACTCCCATGATCCCCTGCTGCTCTCTAACCCCTCAGATCAAGTTTGCCCTAAGCTAGAAAGCAGCTAAGGAAGACCTTGACCACCAGAGAGGACATCTCCACATCCTCTAGATCCCACAGAATGGGGGAAGTAGGGAGGGATAGCGATGAATAGTGACACAGGATAACACAGATACCAGGTTATGGTAAGTACATACCTCTTTATCTGATGTTATCAATATCACTATTCTTCAGTCTTGGGTCAGAGTCCCCAGCTACTCTAAATCCTGGGCAGCCTCATATAAGGACATGCCAAAGAACTGTGGAGCCAAAGGAAGCCTTGTTCCTGGAGTCAATGTCAAGCATTTAGTGAATGACAAAAGTGTGAGAGTAGACCTGGTGGCTGCCGCACAAATGTCATTGACAGAATGATGGGCAAGACAGGCAGCTGATGTAGCCATTGACCTAGTGGAATGAGCTCTGATTGGATCTGGTAAGGAGAAGCCTTTGGATGAAAAGGCAAACTAGATGCACATCAAAATACAACAGGAGATAGATACTTTGGAAACTGCCCAACCCTTCCTGTTAAGAGAGAATGCCACAAACAGCTGGTCAGACCTGCGGAAATCCTTTGTTCTATCCAAGCAGAATTGTAACTGCTTATGCACATCTAGCATATGCAAGAGATATTCCCCTTTAATAGCAAAATTTGGGAAGAGAACTGGCAATTGAATTGACCGGTTCAGATTTGCTTCTGTGGCAACCTTAGGCATGAACGAAGGGCTAGTTCGAAGGACCACTCTGTCTTTATGAAAAACCATGAAAGGCAGTTTGCAATTCTGAAACTCTTTTAGCTGAAGTTATGGCTACTAGAAAGGCTGCCTTCCATGACAAGAATATGATATCACATGTGACAGCAGGCTCAAATGGACTCTGTGTGAGAGATTGCAGCAGAAAGGAAAGGTCCCAAAGGGGGGGTGCTTGATAGGAGGTCAGAACAGAAACCCCCCATTCAAAAACACCTTACACAAGCCAGAGGAAAAGGTAGGTTCCTTGGAAACATGAACGTTGGAAATAGCTGCCAAATGCACTTTGATAGTAGAGAAGCTAGCCCCTTCCTGAAACAGTGAAGACAAGAGCAGCAAGATATTTGGAATGGAAGCCAAAGCAGGATCCAGACAACGCTGCTTGGTCCAAATACAGAACCTTTTCCACTTACTTGCATAAACTTTCTTGTGAAAGCCTTCTGAGAGGCCAGGATAATGTTATTAATGGGAGAAGTGAGCCTGGACGGATTCAAGATTACTGGAAGTGGACAAACCATGCCCATCAGATGTAGAGTCTGGAGGTTGGGAATCGGAAGCTGAGAGGGATAGGAAATCAGATCCGGAATGGGATCTAGTACCCAAGGGGGGTACTTCAAATGAGACCGCAGAAGGGGGAACCACACCTGCCGAGGCCAAAAGGGGCGATGAGGATCAAGGTGGCCTTTAGGTGATGAACCTTTTGAAGTACTCTGGGAATGAGAGGTAAAGGAGGATAGGCATAAAGGAGACCCGGAGGTGAATTGTGAACAAGATTGTCCCTGGGGGATTTCTTGTCTGGAGGAATCAGGGCAAAATACTTTTGTGGCTGAGAGTGGAAGCAAACAGATCGCAGCTCGACTGACCTCAGTGAAGGAAGATCTCTTTTGCCACCAAAGGATTCAAAGACCACTCATGAGGACTCAGGATTACCCTGCTGAATCTGTCCGCCAGTACGTTGGACTCTCTGGGAATATGCATTGCAAAAAGAAGGTGCCCTGAGGACATCGCCCATTCCCATGGCCTCGCAGCAAAGCAGATACAAATATGTGGCCTCTTGCTTGTTGATGTACCACACAACAGCCATGTTGTCCATGTGAACTGCAATGGTACCCGGAGGGAGGCAGTCCTGAAAGGCTTGCAAAGTGAGGAGGACTGCCCTCATCTCAGAATGCTGATATGCAGTTTGGTCTCTGTGGCGGACCACATGCCTTGGACTGTGTTTCCCTGAAAATGTCCACATACCCAAACCAATAGCAGGGAAGTGGTTGAGGTCACTGTGGTGCTGGGGGGAGGAAGCCAGAATGGTCTGCCTGTTAGGAAGTTGGGAGACTGGATCCACCAAAGGAGATGACGCCTGTACACTGGGGTGAGACAGATCGGGGTTGACATCAGATGATAAAGGGAAGACCACTAATCCACTAGAGTCCACTGCAGAACCTTCATTTAGAACCTGGCTAAAAGCACCACACAGATCACCGCCAACATGGGCCCTAAGGCCCTGAGAATAAGGTGGGCCTGGAGATGAGACAGATCGAGAAGACAATGGACATGAGCTCTGATGAGGAGCACCCGGAGAAGCGGGAGTGCTGCAATCTCCGATACAGTGTCCAACTGGATCCTGATGAACTCCAGATTCTGGGATGGAATGAGGTTGGATATGGGGAGATTCACTGTAATCCCTAACAGGTTGAACAGATGAAGTAGGTACTGAGATGCAGTGGCCAGCTGATGCTTGGTGGGAGGTGTGAGGAACCAATTGTCAAGGTATGAAAACACCTGTAATCCCCACAGGTGAGCTGTGACCACTGCCATGCACTTGGTGAACACCTAGGGGGGGCTGTGGTGAGACCAAAGGGCAGGGTCCTAATCTGACAGTGATTGGCCCCTACTCGAAAGCAGAGATGTCTCCTGGAGCACCTATTTTTATATGATAGTGCACGTCTTGGAGATCCAGGGAGCACATCCAATCATCCTTGTGCAATACAGCAATGATGGACTGGACAGTGACCACCTGGAACGTGGACTTCTTGACAGAGAGATTTAGCTTGCTGAAGTCCAGGACTGGATGCAGGTCTCCCATCTTCTTTGGCAACAAAAAGAAGTGAGAGTAAGTTCCAGATTCTCGCTGTCCTGAGGGGACCACTTGGATGGTTCTCTTTTCAAGTAGTATCAGCACTTCTTTCTGAGCTAGCTCCCTCTGATGGGGTGGTGCATCAAAGAAGGTATCTCCTGGCCAGAGGGGGTGACTGAGAAAAGGGAATAGAATAACCCCTGGAAATGATGTTTAGCACCCAATGATCTTTTGTAATACTTGCCCAGGCCAAAGGGTGCAGAGACAAATGACCCCCGACTGCCTCCAGGGCAGGACAGTCTGTCAGCACTTAAGTAGCGCTGCTGTGGCTTCTCAGAGAAGGATTCCCTGCAGCCCTGATTTTGCAGACCCCCCTCTACTCCTGGGGTGGCATCTGCCGTTGAACCCTCTCCCCTGACCTCTAGAGGAGGGCTCATCCTGAGCATCTGGAAAGGAAAATTGCAATTTGTGAAACCACATTTTCCTAGCCCCTCGCTGCATCTTAGAAAAGGAGCATTGAGGGGTGGAAAATCTCATTCCCACAGCCGACAAAGTCTTGCCTTCCTGCTTACTGCAGGTAAAAGTCTTTTTGACTCAAGGACCAAACAGAGAAGAACCATCGCAGAGGCCATTGGTGAAAGATACCATTGCAGGGGGCATTGGTGAAAGATGCCTTATAAAATTCTGCAAATCTGCAAAGATGCAGCCAGCCTTGATGCCGAATAGCGATGTCTGTGCCGGCCACTCGAGAGGCACCTTCTATAGCGGTGGCACTCAGCCTCATCAATGAATTAGTCAGGGAAGAAAGAGTGGATAGTTTGGGGACACCTTACTTAGTTCAACAGCAAGCAGTACCTCAGAAAGGGAAGTGGTAAGCTCCTTGAACAAGTCCCTTTGTAGCTGGGTGAAATGTGCCAGGTAGTTAAGCGCCTGCAAACTGAATGTAGCTGAGGACAAAACCCAGTTTCCATGCCTGTCAATCACCCGGGACTCATAGTTAGGGGAAATAAACAGACGTGCTCTGTTCCGCCAGCTCTTTCTTAGTGGCGGTAGCTACCACAATTGCATTAACTGGTACGCCATTAGACCAGAACTGTTTGTCAGAAGGGAGACTGAGGAATTTGTCTGCACATTTAGAAACAGGCTGCACAGTATCTGGCTCCTTCCATGCCCTGCTGGCAATAAGGTCTACAAGTTCATCTGCAGGGAGGGAAACCCAGGAAGTAGACGGTCCCATCCCAAAAGCCTCCAGAAACATGGGTACCTTGGAGACAGGGGAAGGTAAGACCAACTGCCCTTAAGTTTAAGGATTTCCAAGATATTCCCAAAGGAGACATCCTCGGGCAGAGATCTGGGAGACCTATCCCCTTCAACGAGGTCTGTATCCTCGGTTAACAACTCAGCAGGGGAGTCCAAGTGTCTCCTCTTAAATGATCTCTTGCGAGCAACCTCCTCCAGGGGTGGCTTGGGCGAGGATTCGGAAGAGAAGGGGACCCCAAGTGAAGCAACTCCTGCCTGAAGGCTAGTTCAAGAGGGGTGACCTGGAACAGAATGAATAGGGTCCGCTTGGAGGTGCTGGGATGGTCCCTGGAAGGCCAGGAAGGAAACTCTCTGGGAGGAAAAGGTCCTCTCTACGACCCATAAAGCTGAAGGACCGGATGATACTTCGTCCACACTACCGGCAAGAAAGCCCGCCTAGGGAGAAGGACCAGAGTAGGCCAGCACCTCCTGTTCTCCAGATAGTACCAGCCCTGAGCTGTTAAGGGCGAAGCACCAAGAAGGGAATGGTCCAAGAAAACAGGTCCGGAACACCACCCAAGGACTCCGGGACGACAGCTAAGGCCCGGGACTCTACCTGCTGGGGGAGGCCGAGTTGAAGTGGTCAGGGACTCAAGAAGGGGTAGGGACGGAAAGTCCCTGGGGACCCCGGTCCCTCCCGAGCAATCCAGGGCCTGAAAGTCAGAAACCAATCTGGTCGGACGTAAAGAAGCCAATGAAGGGATACAGGATGGCCTCCTGGCCAGATGAGAAGGGGACACGAAAAGCTCCAACTCAATCTGAGCCTTGACAAAGGACCTCATCATCCTGTCCATATTGGAAGGGAGCAAACTCCTGAAGGATCTAGAGGAGGTGGAGGACCTGGCCGGGGATGGATGTTGAGATCCCAAGGACCTCCCTTCTAAGGAATGACTCCTTTGCTTGGAGGCAGAAGGGGACTGCCCCAAGCCAGAACCAGAAAGGGAATCCTCAATAATAATAGTGGGATCTGAAACAGATCTTGGATCCGACTGCTTTGGATCCGACGGCAAGCAAGAATCCAAATGCTTGGATCCCACATGACACGGATCCGAGGAAGCTGGATACTGGCCTGGATCTGACAGGAGCCACAGCCTCAATAGGAAGACCCTGGATCCGGGAGTGGACTCCTGCGACCTAGGATCCAAGGGCCATGGAGCGGAAGCTCCACATCCATGGGGAGAGTTGCAGGCCTAGGACCTGCGGGCATCGGATCCAACTGGGTCGAGACTAGAGTCGGATCCGAAGCACTAGGATTTGACAGACTCACCTTCTTTCAGGAGGAAGACCCGGGAAGTGAGGGGGCCTTCCTTTTGTGCTTGGAGGGTCCAGACTTCGCAGGAGACTGAGCCAAGGGACCACCGTGAGGCAACCCTTTTAAAAGACTGTTTCGGCGTTCGAACAAAGCCATGGAGTTGAATGCGGCACAAATGTCGCATTCAACCTCCAGGTGGTCAGCACCCAAACAATAAAGACCTTCCTCATGCGAATCAAAGACGGGCATCTTCTGACTGCATGAGGAGCACTTTTTGAAGCCAACTGGCAGAAACAACCTGCAGCCAAAGGGACACACAAAACTCAGGACCAGGAGAAAGTACAGTTGTGTACACTTACCATAAATGTAAATGTTCGAGTGTATTCACTGTTGCAGTCATTACATTTGGGTAATATGCTGGCAGGTTGCCCTCAGCCGGCCTGAATTCCAAAGTCTTGGGTACTGCGTAAGTTGCTGTCTTCTCTTCCATGACGTTGGGTCATCAGGGGTATAAAACATGCAGCCAACGCCATTTTCTCTAGTTTTTCTTGCCCCGATGTCAGGTGCCCCCAAAAAGGTAGCCAATTTATATGTATGTAAATAAACATGCATCAATATAAACTTTACCTTCATCTACAAGCAAATACACCACATAGGTTGTAGAAGATAGAGAAGGAAAGATACATTTCAGAATGACAGGGGGATGGTGGGAGGGTAACCTGGACTGCAACAGTGAATACACTCGAACATCTACATTTATGGTAAGTGTACACAACTGTACTATGTTCTTCGTGTTTCACTGTTGCAGTCATTACATTTGGGTAGAATCCCAAAGCTATGGTTGGGGGGCTGGAGCTAAATAGCATTAGGTGTGGCTATAAGGCCCTGCAGCACTGCAGTGGCAAAGCCTGCCCTGGACTTAGAGTAAAGAGGCAAATGGTAATGCTTTGTAAAGGTGTGAACAGAACTCCAAGTAGCAGCCTCTAAAATGTTTTTGGTTGGTACTCTCCTTAGAAAGGCTGATGAAGTATCAGCAGCTCTGGTGGAATGAGACCTAATGCCCTTGGGCACAGGTTTACCATGGTGTAAGTAGGAGAAACGGATGCAGTGGCTGATCCACTTTGAAACTGTCTGCTTTGAAATAGCCTTTCCTTCTGATCCTGCAGCATATGACACTAGTAATTGCTCAGTTTTTCTTAGAGCTTTAGTCCTGCTCAAGTAGAATCTTAGCTTGTCTGTGTACGTCCAAGGAATGCAGAATTCTCTCCCCTTTGTTCTGTGGATTTGGATAGAAAGTTGGCAGATGAATTATTTGGTTAAGGACCACACTGGAAATCACCTTAGGCATAAAAGTAGGATTTGTCCTCAGAGACAGCCTGTCTGGGTAAAATATGATAAAAGGCTCTACAGCCATGAGGGCCTGTAGCTCTGAAACTCTTCTTGCTGAAGTAATTGCTAGCAGCAGAGCTATTTTCCATGATAAGAACTTTAGATCAGCGGTAGCAGCTGGTTCAAATGGTGGCAGGGTGAGCTTTTCCAACACATAACTGAGGTCCCATGCAGGTAATGGTGATCTTCTAGGAGGCCTTAAATTTTTGGCTCCTCTAAGATACTGCTTTAGTAAAGGATGAGAAAAGATTAGGGGCTCTGTATTGTAATGAGCTGAAATGGCAGAGGCATGGATTTTGATTGATGAGAAAGATAGGCCTTTGTCAAGCATCTCGGTTAAGTATTGTAATATCTTGATTCCAAGCACAGAATCTCTTACATTTGTCAGCATAAGATTTTCTAGTACTAGGCCTTCTGGCTTCCAAAATGATAGCCATCACAGCTTTACTGAGAGGTGTTGTTTGTATGACTACATGATTACCCATGTTGCCAGGTTCAGAGTCTGTAGTTGATTGTGCAGGATCTGATTGCTTTGCTGGGACAGTAGTTGTGGTCTTTGAGGCAAGGTCTAAGCTGGTTATTGAGACAAGTTCCTTAGGATTGGGTACCAGTATTGGCGTGGCCAGTCCGGGGCAATTAGTATCATCTTTGGCTTCTCTTGTCTGACTTTTAGGAGGACCTTGGCTAGAAGAGGCAGAGGAGGAAATGCGTAAACAAATAGGTTTTTCCAACTGAAGGATAGGGCGTCCAGTTTCCATGCTTGTCTGTGATAAGTCCTTGTGCAGAATTTTTTTCAAATGATAATTTTGAGGGGAAGCAAATAGTTCTAGGTCTGGGGTCCTCCATTTCTTTGTTATCATGCTGAAGACATGTGGATTTAGTTTCCACTCGTGAGGATCCATAAGGTTTCTGCTTAAATCGTCTGCCAGAGTGTTTTGTTTTCCTAGCAGGAATTGAGCTTGAAGATGTATTTGGTAGGTCAAAGCTGTGTCCCATAGTGCCATGGCTAATCTGCAAAGGGGGTATGAGTGTGTGCCCCCTTGCTTGTTTATATACCACATGACTGTGGTGTTGTTAGTCTTTATCAGTAGTTGTCCTGGATGAAGTAAATCCTTGCAGGCTGTTAGGGCATTTTGAACAGCTAGCATCTCTTTCTGGTTGGTATGCAGATGCATTTGTTTTGGTGTCCATCAGCCCTGAATGCATCTTCCTGCCATGTGGGCCCCCCAGGCATAATCTGAAGCGTCTGTTGTTAAGGTTTGGCTGGCAGGGGGTAGAGTGAAGGGCAGTCCCATGTTTTGGTGACATGCCTTTGCCCACCATAGAAACTCCTGTTGCAGGCAGGGAATGAGAAGAATCATTGTTTCCAGACTGTGAATGTTGACTCCATAAACTTTTTAGGTACCATTGACGTTTCCTCATATGCAGTCTTGCATATGGAATTAGTAGGATGCAGGATGCCATGAAGCCCAGAGCCTGCAGAATTTGTCTTGCAGAAGACTGGGTTTTTGTTGCCATCAGTTTGAAGTAAGTAGTCAGTTGCCTTTGCTTGTCTGGCGTGAGGTAAGCCATCTGGGCAGTTGTATCTAAGCTTGCACCCAGGAATGTTATCTTTTGAGAGGGTACCAGTTGTAATTTCTTTTTGTTTATTGTGTACCCTAGGCATGCTAGAAGCCTTCTCACAAATGCCAGGTGTCAAAGAAGAGTGTCCTTGTTCTCTGCTTGAATGAGACCGTCATCCAAGTAAGGATATATTTGTATACTTCTTTGTCTGCAAAATGCAATTACTGGTGCCAGGCACTTTGTAAAGACCCTGGGTGCAGTAGATAAGCCAAAGGGCAGTGCAGAGAACTGGTAATGCATTAAGCCAGCCTTGAATCTGAGGTATCTTCTGCACAATTGTCTTATTGGGACATGCAGGTATGCCTCTTTTAGGTCTAAAGTCACCAGCCAAGCATTCTTGCCCAGCATGGGCAGAAGCTGCTGCAAAGTCAGCATTTTGAATTTTGGAATGTCCAGGTATGTGTTCAAAATTGATAAATCCAGTATTGGCCGCCAGGCCTTGTCCTTTCTGGGTACCAAGAACAGTCTTGAGTAAAAACCCTGTCCTTTTTCTTATTCTGGCACTGTCTGAATGGCCCCCATATCCATGAGGGACGTAACCTGTTTCTGTGCCTCTGCCCATTGATTTTTTGGCAGATCTGGCCAACCATTTGCCATTGGCAGAGTGTGGAAATGGAATTGGTATCCCTGTGATACGATGTTTAGTACCCACTTGTCCTGGGTTATTAACTGCCAATTTTGAGCAAAACATGCTAATTTTCCCCCTATGGGTGCTGCCAAAAGATAAGTGCTTGGTGTAGGCAGAGGGAAGTCATTGGGATTGCTTTCTGTAGGTTTGCGTTTTATCCCCTCCAGATTTGGAGGTGGAAGCGCCCCATTGCTTTGACCTGTATGAATCTTGCACCTGGTATATGGAACCCTTAGGGGCATCTGGATTTGCCCCTTTGAGCTCTGTCTGACAGAGGAAAGGACCATTTTTTTGTAGGCCGGTGTCTACTGAATCTTGGTGGCTGCACTTGTAAGAAGTCTTTAACAGTTTGCATAGAATTAGCTTTGTCTTCCATTTTCTTTAGAACCTCTTCTGCCTTAATTCCAAACAGAGAGTCATGCTGTAAAGGTGCATCTAGCAATTTAGCTTTAACATGATCAGGCAAATTTTGTTCCTTTAACCAGGCATGCCTCCTAGTCACAGATCCAGTAACTGTGGCCCTGCAGGAGGCCTCTAAGGAATCAAAACCACATTGCAAAGTATGCTTTCCAACTTGTTCAGATGCATGCAATAATTCCTGCAATTCCTTATTTTCTGCACATTATGAAATCAACATCATTTTCTGTTTCAGCAATCCCATAACATGTTGTTGGTACTTAATCATATGAAATTGACAGTTTAAGGCCCTGATTGCCAAGATTGCAGATGTATAAACCTTTTTTCCCCCGTCTGTCTAGTGTCCTTGAATCTCTGTCAAAGGGTGCAGGATTTTTTGCTGTTGAGGCCTTAACTCCCTTTGGACCCCGTGAAATAGTTTCAGGATCAGCAGCAGGGTTTCTAAATAAAAATGTATGTGAGTCAGGTACCCTGTAATAACTGTCGGGCTTACTGGGAGCCGGAGGTAAGGAGTCAGGGGTCATGCTTCACTCCGAAAACACATCATCCACAATGTCTAAAATGGGGGGGGGGGCTAAAGGCTTGTGCTAAGGGAGAAGGAAATCTCTGAGCCTCTTTTTTGATTCTGAGAAATCTTGACTCTCCCAGTGAAAATGCTCCCTCAAAGTATGCAAGGTTTCTCCAAATGAATAATCCTCAGGAGGAGATGCAGATGGAATAGACTTCTCAGCATCAGAATCCTCATAGGTAGGTAAAGACAATTCCTGATCAGAAGAGGAATCAGAAGAAATAGAAACCTGATCTTAAGATTCATAATCAGTGTCCTGCCTAGGCCTCTTATCTGGAGGGGGATGGGTACCCCTGATCAAGGTAATAAGGTCTTCAGCCATTTCGATCATCTGTTTTTTAGGCATAGAGGCCTGTGCATGTGGCTCATGCGCGGGTTTTTTAGTTTTAAAAGTTGCTTTGGTCTTTGGTTTTGCAGCTGTCGGTTTGATATACAAATGCTGAGGTCTGAATATACCCTCAGAAGCCGGTGCCTGCTCAGCGGCTCCGGACTCATCCGAGGGAGATACATCCATCGGTCCAATACCTCGAGTATCTTGCGGCATGCCGGACTCCACCTGGGTGTCGGTAGAGGCCTGCGACTAGAAGGTAGCAGGTATCAGGGGCTGCGAAAGCGCCTCACTGAGTACCGGCGAACTGGCGACTGGCTTAAGAGAAACTTCATCGTCAGTTTTGGATCTTGACAACCTTTCACTGTCCTTTTCTTTGCATTTTTTATGTACTCCGGTAGTCGGATTGCTATCCAATGACATTTCTGGGTAGTTAAATCTGTTTCCAAATTACTTTGATGCAAAAATATACCGATGCTTAATAGTACGTTGGTTAAATCTAGCACAAAACTGACAGCCAGGCACGTTGTGATCAGGGCCTAGGCAAGGAATATAATACAAATGGAAATCCTTATGAGGTATTTGCTTCCCACAAGTAATACAATTATTAACTTTTTCTGACATTGGTAAAAAGCAAGAAAAAAGTTTCCCCAACGGGGTACTTAGCTTTAGTGAAGACTTCGGTTCTGAAACTCAAATTCGAATTTTTCAGTAGTCGGCTGACCGGCACTTGCGAAAATGCTTCTGCTTCGGGCACTGCGCGGCAAGAAAAACTAGAGAAAATGGCGTTGGCTGCATGTTTTATACCCCTGACGACCTGATGTCATGGAAGAGAAGACAGCAACCAACGCAGGACCCAAGACTTTGGAATTCAGGCTGACTGAGGGCAACCTGCCAGCAGATTACCCAAATGTAAAGACTGCAACAGTGAAACACGAAGAACATCAAGTACAGGTCAGAGCCAGAAAAAAAAAAACAACCGCTCAGTGTACACCAAGCACTAACCAACTACAAGAAAATATATACTACTAAAACAACACCAAACAGTAAGAAATAATGGCCACTACAAAAAAGGGTGCCAAAACACACATACTAACAAACCGAAAACCAACAGCAGGGGAGGGACTAAAATTACCACTACTATGAAACGACACTAAACACTAACAAGAAAACACTAATTACAGTGGAAAAAAATCCAGAAAAAAGGTTAGAAATAAAGCTATTCATCACCACTGGAGACTCGAGACAAAGAATTTGCGTCTGAAGCTTACCATGGGAAATGAGATCTAGGGGTTAGAAGAGACTCGAGACAAAGAATTTGCGTCTGAAGCTTACCATGGGAAATGAGATCTAGGGGTTAGAAGACAGCAGGGGATCATTGGAGTGGGAGGGAGAAGCTCAAGCCTAAAAGCCATCTATAAAGTTGTCGGCTTGGATCCAATGTCAGATCCAAGACCCAAGAGTGAGGAACTGTGACATGGATAACATCAAATTAAAAATGACAGAACAGGGGGCGTGGCCAAGATGCCAGACTACTAGCAGCACTGAACATTAGCTCTGCTTATAACATTTTTATTCTGACAGGAAATTTTAGGAAATACTAATCCAAAAGTATATCAGAGGATTTGTGAATATAGGTCCTTTATTATTTTTCAAAAATTAGTACTAAAACATAAGTTTTTATTATTTTTTCCTGTCAAGAAGTTTTTCCTCAAGAAATCCAAGTATGAGTAACTCGAAGAACTCTCATCAGGGCAATGTGGTAAAGAAGGAGCTGCAAACATTAATAACTACTATTCAAGGACTATCTATAGAAATGGACAAACTAGAGAATAAAATAGATACTATTAAACAAAACTGTAGTAAGCAGCTGGACATTCTTAGTGAAATGGCTAAAAAGCATTCTGAACAAATTGCTTCTATCGAGGAATCTGTAACAGATATGGATGGCAGACTGATGGAATGTAAAAGTCAAAATGAGTTTCTTTTGAAACAGAATACAAAACTAACAGAAAAGCTGGAAGACCTAGAAAGTAGGTCACTGAGAAACAACATTAGAATCTATGGAGTACCAGAAAAGGAAGAGGGAACTGATATGATACACTTTCTTAATAACTGGCTTCCAACAGCACTAATTCTTCCTGAAGCCCTTTCCTTCGGTATAGAAAGGGCTCACCAGTCTCTAGCAAAACCTGCTTCAACATTTTCTCCTAACCCCAGATCCATCATTGTTAGATTTTTGTCCTCCCAAGATAAGGATTTGGTTCTGAAGTCTGCGTGGAATAATTCTCCCATCAAGATAAAGGACAAACTCGTTCATTTTAACAATGACTATACTTCTTCTGTCATATCTAGAAGGAAATAATGTGTTCACTTGATAAAATCTCTTAAAAAAAGTTAACATCAAAGCACAAATTCTCTTTCCCTCCAGGATAAAAAATATTTTTACTAGAAGGTGAGAAGATCTTTAGCTCTTTGTCAGAGGCTTTGGACTTTATTCACAAGAAAAAAATACTAACTGATATAAAGGACATGGAATGGTCTGCACAGCCTGAAAAGACATGCAACTAAGAACACTTGGGACTGACAAAGAAAGTGCAAATAAAAAATTAAAGACAAATAGGATTGTTATCAGATAATACTAAATACTATCTTGCAGAACTCTTTACTTCATGTTTTATTGGAATATATACACAAAGCAAAGGTAAAGTGTCTTTATTTTACATAATATTTTACTGGAATACATATACAAAACAAAGGTCTTTATCTTGCATAGGCATATATCTGTGTATGTATACATGTATGTATGTGTATGTGTATATGTTTGTGTGTGTGTGTGTGTGTGTGTGTATATATATATATATATATATATATATACATACATATACATATATATATATATATATATATATATATATATATATATATATATATATATACATACACATATATATGTATATATATATATATATATATATATATATATACATATGTGTGTGTGTGTGTGTGTATATGTGTGTTTGTACGTACATATGTGTGTGTGTGTGTATATATATATATATATATATATATATATATATATATATATATATATATATATTGTTTTTTTTCTTCTTTCATACTATGTGTTTACTATAACCGGGGCACAGTTAATTTCATTATATATTCATTTGGGATACAAAAGTCATGCTATCTTACTATTAAGTCATGATTTCCAAAGTAAAGCATTCATGTGTGCTAGTGGTGGGGTAACACTTTAGAGTTTACTGTTTAGTCTATTATGATTATACTGTATGGAATCCCCACAACAAAAGTGCCCTTAGGAGATGGTTTACTTAAGATAGTTTTGTTTCCTCTTGACATTTTTGAAAGATGTTCATACCATGATTAATATATATGTCTTCACTTAAAATCTGCATTTCTTAGTGTAATATATCAACATTCAGTGCTTTACATTAACTAAATGCTCTAATTTTAATTCTTAACCTAATTTAGTTTAAGGGATGTAAATTATTGATTTATGTGGAAAATCTTACTTTCCCAACATTTTTAGAGAAGGGCTGTACATGTTTTTTTTCACTGTGGAGGCTGCTCGTGCACTTTTTATGCTTCTTCAGAATGGAGAAAACTTAGTTGTTTGAAATTCCCACCAAAAATGCCTTTTCTAAGCCTCTGTGACTGTTTCTTCATGTGCTCAAGCATCTACAGGGCACTAGCAGCAAGCTAGAGAAGATGGAAGCAAGAATACAGTGAGCGATTACATCACACGACCTTTGAACTCATGCATGACTCAGAAACCAGGAAGTAAACCTGAAAATGAAATTAGAAGAAAAAGTAACTGTTTTTTTTTTCATTTTTTATGCAGCTAAAGGTATGAAATCACTTTAAATATGCATTTTAACAAGCTAGGACTTTAATGGAGTGATTATTTTACTAGTCTAGTGAGGAAAATTGCATTTTAATGCTACTGTATGTCTGTTGCTTTGAAACACTAAAGTCTGACAGGATACCATTCTTTGCTTTGATAGCATGCCCTAAATGATAATATATTAATATTTGACTCCTTAAACAACCGATTTCTTTAATATTCTGAATGCAAAGATATATATAGGATTGAGTCTCCTTTTCCTTCTGCTGCTTTCATGCTTAAGCAACTTAGGTATACACACTGATGCAGATTTAAAGCAATATAATCAGACTCAGTTGCAATGATAGTTATGATACTATGATTCAAATCTTTGTATGACCACATACACTGTAGGAATGGATTGTTAAAATGTTCTAGGTCACTCTATTCTGTTCAATTAGTATTAACAGACCAACATATGGTCCCCCCCCTTTTTTTTCTGTACTGCTATAGTTATAAACACAAGAGACTGTAATACAGGTATAAAATATATAGGTATTAGAAGCTTATGCTGATAAAGCAAATAGGTTAATTGGTGAAACTGACTCCATATTTTCCAATACCTAGTAGTGGTTTACACAATATTACATACAATATCACTGTGACTGTCTGATGGACTTTTTATGTTCATATTTGTTTGAGTTACCTTAGAAATGCTTTACTGTTTATATATACTACATTTAAAACAGAAGCTATTTATGTATGTTTTTGGTGTGTGAAATGGTGTTAAAGGGTAGTGTATTTAATTTATTAACTAAACCTGGAACTTTAGGTTCCATGTATGTATGTTTTCTTAGTTATTGGTATCAGAATTTGTTTCTAAAGATTTCTGACTCATCCATGATACATAACTTCATGAATTACTTCAAGTCATTATACTTGGAAGGTATTATTGATGCTCTAAATGTAACTTTAACAAATTATGATATATAAATGCTTATCATTAAATATTAATGGCTTAAATAACAATGTCAAAAGAGCTGGTTTAATTAAATTCATTAAAATGGTCAGAGAATCTTCTTGCAGGAAACCCACTTGGTGGAGAAGGATTTGCAAAAATTATCATTTAATGGTTTTACAGTTCTCACGGATTCCTGCTTTAGAGCCAAAAGGAGAGGTACTCTTATACTATGGAATAATACTTATACACTACCTAAAATTTTAAACACCTTTTCAGATAAAGACGGAATGTTAAGCTTAGTAGTGCTAGAAGTTAATAAGAAATGCTTCACACTGGTAAACTCATACTGGATTCCTGGTCTAAGAACTAAATATACGAAGAAATACTTGGATCTCATTACTTTACATGCAAAGGGAGAAATTCTGACGGGAGATTTCAATTGCTTGTTATCAGATGAAGACACCTCTAAAAATAGTAAGATTAAACTAACGACACAAGCTAAAAAGGTAAACAGTTTTATAGCCTCAATGAATTTTAGAGATATACATAATTTAAGAGTTCAATATTCACTTCAGTACAGTCATTATTCTTTCCGATTTGGCACAAAAACTAATATTCATAAGATTTTTGTGTCTAACATTCTTTACTCTAAAATAAGTGGTGTTGCAATACAGTCATGTCCACTCTCTGACCACAATGCCTTTTTGTTCAGCTTAACTGTGAAAAAACATGATATGATAATTTTTCAAAGAATCCCAGCCTATGTTACTAAGTTAAAAGGTTTTAAGGAGTGGTTATTAAAAGAAATAAATGCATTTATGGAAAACAACAATAATGGTGAAGTAACGGATATCATACTCTGAAATGCATTAAAAGTTCACATCTTTAGTGGAGTTAAAGCTTGGTATTTTCAAAGGAGAAAGGAATGGGACAAGGAACTTTCTGATTTACAAGCCGAAATAGATAAGTTGAAACTAAATTTAAAATCAAATGATAAAGCAGTACTTACTGAAATTTCTAAGCTAAACCACAAATATTTAGAAATATTGAATCATAAGGTTGCTATAAGCTTAGAAAAGATTAAACTACAGTCCTATTCAGTAAACCCCAGACATTTACATAAACTAGCTATCAGATCCAAACAAATTAATAAATAAAATCACATTAATGAAATTAAATACAAGAATAATAACACAGTAAAACCACAACTGATTTAGGAGGTATATTAGAAGCCTTTAGAAATCATTATCAGTCAATCAATGACATGCAATCACCACTAGATTCAGACGATGTAATAGATACATTTCTACAAGAAAATATCAAGACTAAACTATCAAAACAACAAAATAGTACCCTAAATAAACAAATAACCTTAGCAGAAGTGAAAGAACAAGTTAAAAATCTGAAGGATAATAAATCCCCAGGGTTAGATGGGATAATCCCAGAAATATATAAAATTCTTCCACAGCACACAATAAAGTTATTATTAAACACATTCTCCATGGTTAAACAAGACTTAATTTTCCCTCCCTCGTAGAAGCACTCAATAATTTCCCCCATTCTGAAACAAGGCAAGGACCCCCAACTATGTGCATCCTATAGACCCATATCATTGTTAATATTGAATATAAAATGTTCATGTCTATCCTGGCCAAAAGACTAAAGAATATATTACCCAATCTAATACACTTTAATCAAACTGGCTTTATCTTACATAGCAAAGTACATGACAATATTATTAAGCTACTATCTCTAATAGACATTACAAACAAAACCAAGAAACAATTAACTATTATTAGTCTGGATATTGATAAGGCGTTTGATTCCCTTAGCTGGTCATACTTACAAAAAATCTTTATAGAATTTAACTTTACTTCAGATTTCACTAAACTGATATTGAATACTTCTAGTGATTCTAAAGCATTTAAGACTGGTTCATGTCTATCATCCCCAGTAAAAATTCATAAGGGAACTAGACAAGGTTGCCCTCTATCCCCATTATTTTTTGCTTTATCAGTGGAACCTTTTGCTTCATTTATTAGAAATAACCCAAATATCAAAGGATTTCAAGTTAATGAGGGATACTGTCCAAAAGTTCAGCTTTTTGCTGACGATATTCTACTAACATCCAGCAACATAGAAGGATCTTTACAACATATCATGAATGCCATAACTCTATTTGGAAATATCTCAGGGCTCAATTTTAATCAAAATAAAACCAAAACACTTTTAATCAATAAGAAAATAAATTGCAATTTGCAAAAATGCAATACATTCAACTGGGAAAACGATAAGATAGATGATCTAGGAATAAGTATTAAGAATAAATGGAATGAGACTATTAAATTTAACTTCACTAAACTGGTAGCTATAATCAGTGAATTGACTAAAAAGTGGAACAAAATGTTTTTCAGCATGGAAGACAGACTTACATTAATAAAAATGATTATTTTGCCCAAGAATTTATTTTACATACAATCACTGATTTTACCTCCTCCTAAGAAATTCTTTAAACAAATAGATTCCCTATTACTAACTTTTCTATAGTTCCCAAATAAACAAAGAATAGCCTATAAATGGCATGTTAGAGCCTGGGACAGTAATGGGATTGGCTTTCCCAATATAGAATTATATTCCAAATATGTTCTTATTAATATAATACTACACTGGATTTCATCCATATACACCTCTAGCTGGAAACATCTACATGAAATACATATAACTTCCTCTGAGAACTCAGAAACCTTTGGAATTAACAAAATATTTTGGATACTCCGTGAATATTGCTTTTATAATAAGAAATTTAGCCACTTCTCACATGGTATAAACCAAATATTTTATATTTTCAAAAATATAATCAACAACAATTACAGTCTAAAGAACACCTTTTTCATTACATTTCCCATTGCTTATACATCAGATTGCCTAGATACCTTCAATATCAATATGATGCGGAATCTTAAAGAGAATAATATAAAGTTTTGGCACCAGTTTATAGACAATAAGAACATCCAACCAATTAACTTTTTCTTAACCAGATATAATGTCTGTCAAGATAATTGGCTCTGTAGTCAATCTTTAAGGCAGTTTGTTGAAAATAAAGTGAGTGTATCAATAAATCTGGAAAATTATATTATACCAAGATTGATAAAACTATTCATATGGTGTAGTTCGATGAACATTGAACATAAGTTAAGCATATCGCCTGTATATAAAATCCTACCAGAAGACTTGATTACTTTTGACCATGCTTTTTGGAATTATTCCATAAAGATTAATGGTGAACCATTATCTAACGATAATAAAAAACAGTTATTAAATTCAATAAAAAACACTTCATCATCTTTATATTGGAGACTATATACCTTGAGATTTATTCATAGAAGCTTTTACACTCCACACAGAATTGACCTTATAAACAAGAGTAATGAAAGCAAATGCTGGAGGTGTGGTGATATTCTTAAAGCCAACTGGGTTCATATGTTCATCGAATGTAGAACTCTCACACAATACTGGAGTGATTTTAGACATTTCCCAAAGCCCTGTGTTCTGATAACTGTCAAATTACTAGCTCTTTGATATTATTTAATGTCCCTACCCCAAGTGTAATTCCTAGACATCAGTTACCTGTTCTTTGATTAATTCTAGCTATTGCTCGAAAAATAATTACATTGAACTAGAAAAATAAGCAAGATCTTATGTTTACTGAGTTTAATTCAACAGCAAAATCTATATGTAAAAAAGAAATGCAAACTATTTATTAGTGATCATCAAATGTAACACAAAAAAGACTAGCTTGCCAAAAATTGAAGATTTTGATAGATAAATATTGATTACCTTTCTTGGATAAAACAAATGTTTATCATGGATGTTTGTATACAGTGTAAATAATTATTTTTTATATTGTCTATTTTTAATACTTTATGTCCATGTTTATTAGCAAAATTTAATAAAAATGTTTTTGGAAAAAAATTACAGAACAAAGCTGACAAAATTAATACACTCAGGCAGACTATAAGAGGCAACACAGCTGGCAAAAACACAATATGGGTGGATGGACTGGGAGGTACTGTCATCCAGAGAATAACAGTAAGGGTCTGACACAAGCTCTACTATACAGAATTATAGGAAATACGGATGATGATGACAAGGACGTAAATACATGAGTTTTTCAATCAATGTAAAACAACAAGACAATCCAATAGGTACATTATGTGAGGGAGAATACTACATTTGTGACACAAAAGCATACACGGAATGGGCAGGAGCCTGTTATGTGGGATATGTAATATCATTAATGAGAATAACTAATAAATTACCGACAGGCAGACTAAGAAATGTGAGGTAAAAAAACAACTTAGCAATTTAGATATATCATGGATCTATAATCATGACATAAATGCTGTGAGAGAAAAAGGTTTAAAGCATATGGGTTTGGGAGATGATGTAATAGCAGAGACAGGACTACTAACAGCATATAGGGCCGTAAAAAGCACATGGAAGTTTTGAAAACTCAGCAAGCTATTGGGAGTATTAGCAAATGCTATGTATGGGGCCATATCAGACATAACAGTGGAAATGACTGCTATGAGGATGATGGTCCTACAATACAGGATGGTACCTGATTTCTTACTTGCTTCCCAGGGAGATACGTGCACCCTGATAGGTAAGATATGCTATACGTATATTCCAGACAAGTCAGAATCCATACAGGAACATTTAGATAGGATAGCTGAAGTATCTGTAAAATCCAGGAAGACCTGGAACAGTGACTGGAGTGACTGACTAAGTGGATTGATTTCTGGGTGGTCGGGAACCATCATCACAGCTTTAATAGCATTTGTAGCTATTATTTTTTTTGCTTATTGTGATGACCATGCCCTGGCCCAGCAATCAAGGAACATCAATCCTCACCACTAACACCAGGGAGGTCGTCTCATAGAAGAGAAAAGGATAACTAATACGCACAGTAAAGTATAATCTCCCTTAAGTGTTAAACAACATATTCATATACATTTTCATCTTCCTTGCTTCTATGCTCACAAAACTTTTTCCTATACATTTCAGGTGTTAGCTTAAAACATTCTAATAAATGTCTTTTTACAGCAGTATAATCAAAGCAGTCAGTGTCATGCATTTTTGCTAAAGAAGTTACAGCTTTACCATGGAGTAAGGGGGTCAGGAACCGTACCCAGAGCCTTTGGTCAGCTTCATACTGTTCACATACTCGCTCAAACATATGAATGAAGCTATCAAAATTATCCCCCTCTTTAAACTGTGGAAGTAATGTACTGACCTTTTGTGCTTCTGAGGTCCGGTTACTCCCTTCCCCATTACCTCCATGACTCTGGCGAAGAGTCAGCATTTCCCTCTCATGCCTCCTCTGTCGTTCATTTTCCTCAGCTTGTAGATGCCTCATTTTCTCGGCTGTTTCTAGTTCCATACCCCTGGCCTCCAACTCAAGTCTCTTTAGCTCCAGCTGGATTTTTAAGTCCACTGCAGAAAGGTTGAGCTGTCCATTCTCCGAGGATATTGTATCTCCACTGTCAGTCTGATTATCCTCCAGGCTGCTGTTTTCTGATGCAGCTGTAACCAAAGCTGCAATCAGATCTGCTTTAGTCAGGTTTCCATGCACCAGTCCCCTAGCTGGCACATCCACGTCAGCTTTCCATACTCTTCTGCTGACATGCTGCCTGCTCACCCTGACTAACACTAAGCTAACAAAAGAAATAAAACAATTGTGATCTGAACTCTGAGTATACACTGTGTGGCTGTTTTAAAGTAAAAAACACTTTTAGAGATCACTGTACATAAGCTACAGGAATTCGCTCTACCCACACCACTACAAGCCAGTTAGTACGTGAAATAGATCCCACCACTGCCAAACACTTGTGATGACCGTGCCCTGGCCCAGCAATCAAGGAGCCTCAATCCTCACCACTAACACCAGGGAGGTTGTCTCATAGAAGAGAAAAGGATAACTAATACACACAGTAAAGTATTATTTCCCTTAAGTGCACACAGAGATCGCAGTCAGTCTGGGGCTGGTTGCTCCCTTGCTTACCAGGTCCCCAATAAGACTCCCCACTGGCACAGCTATAGGGTCCAGGTCTCAGCCAAACTGGGCAAGCTAAAACCTTCAGTACCCTCTCTGTCCAATCAGTGCTTCGTGTCCCTGCCAAGTAGCTGACACAATACACACACACACTTTGAGATAAGTATTTATACAACTTCACAGACACTCCTGGGAAAGGCTAACACAGATTCTCCAACTGTGCCCCTTTACCCAGACTATACGGTAGTAATTACTGCCACCACCCAGTTAATAATATCAGCTACTAAAATGCCCTTAAAAGGGTGTCCAATTATTACTGTGCAATATTAATATCCAATGGTAGTATGACTAACAGTCAAGGCTTACTTTAGAGTGGCCTATTACAATAACCTCTATAAATATGCAATGTACTCTAGAGCGTATCTCTACACAAATCAGCCACAGGTAGAAGGTTTAAAAAATATTTAATAATAAATAATTAAAACACAAGACAAAACTATTACACCACAGAGATATCTAAGAGTTCACAGATCACACAGAAACTTAAAATAATACAGTAGGACAGGTCTGATTTTAAAGAAAAATACCTAATTAATCTTTACTAGCTTTAACTATTCCTACAAGAAATCACAGTGTTAAGAATTACATGTGAGCACAAGCAATGTGCTGGTAAGTTGTATATCAAGATCAAAATGCTTTCAGTCTCTTGTGAGAAATAGTATTTAAACATTACTAACAAACATGATTGCTGGATCCCTCCCCAAATTACATAATTTTTGACACTTAGGTTTTCCCAGGCAAACAAACTGCATTATTTAGCAATCAACACCTGCACAGAAACTTACAACAATAGAAAACATTTCACATGTATATGCTAGCAGAAACCAGAGCAATAAAACGCATTCCACATTTACATTCTGGTCATGAAATCTTCATCCAGCCACCCTGGAGCTGAATTCTAACATTAAAGAGATTCATAAGATCTTTTCACCTTAAAAAGACACATTTGAAATACTTGGCTTGGTTTTCCTTACAGCAGATGGCAATGTTGCAACAATCTTGAAGTTCACATTTTACAGTGTTTTCTTACATTTAAAAACACAAGCCTGTATTTTACATTTATTTATACAGTTGATAGAATTATGTATCAAATTCTATTTGACTAGACTGGCAGCCTTCACCCATCTCTCTCCAATCGTCACACTTATGATAACATTTATGTGCATTAACATCCTTATCGATAAAACTGTTAACCAGATTTCTACTGTAAATGTAACTGGTAAAGAAAATCACATCAACAATGAAGAAATGATTTTGTTGTAAAAATCCAATTTTTTGATTTTTAAAATAAAAGGGGAATAGACAGATATTGTATAAAAGTAAAGTTGTCTTCCCTCATAGTAACAGCGTGATATTTTTAGAAACAGTATGTGATACAAAGCCTGCAAAGTATGCAAAAATAAATATGCAGCAAACAAGTGTGGTTAGCCTAGCAAAAAATGTGTTTGCAGGACACCGATATATACTGTTGGCTTAAAACATTAGTAACAGATGGCTATAATAATACAGGCTTGCTGAAACAGCATGATAAGCTAAATACATACAGAGACTCAATTGGCAGAACGTATCTAACAAAGGGAAATGGCTAACAGTGCAAAACGAAATGGCAATCTTGTCACACAGTACACCCTGGTCTTCTCAGAAACTGATAAGGAAACAGAAAACTTGTGAGATCCACAATATTTTCAGAAATTGATTACGGGACAGAAACTATGACAAGAATGTTTCAAGAAGATTTAAACTTAGACTGTATAAAAAGTGACTGAAAACAACTGGTTGGGAGGACATTTGATCATGAACTGAGAGTCGTTTGTGGAAGTGTTATAAAGAAAATGTTAATATCTCAATAGTAGTGTTTGACTGGTCATATTAATAAATACTGTATTAAGTACAAATACAGTTGAACAGTGTCTTGGTCTGTTGCTTGCTATTTTAACAGCCAAAGAAGAGAAGCATCCAATAAAATACAGACTCTACGGCTATACTCATGCTTCTAATACTATTCAAGGTAATACATTCTTGACAAAATCTCAGCAGTATGTCACTACATAACTACTGAAGTACTTCAGGGTTGGCACTTTCATTATCTAAATTGTAGTGCTCTAATACTGCACCAAACAGTCAGGCAAATACCATGAAAGGTGATGGCAAACAGGTTTACTAAGAAAGCGTCCTGCTTACAGCATAACTGCAATGACAAGTAAGCAAACTTCATCCATATCTTTTAAAGCTTTTGTTTATTGAAATAACAACAAAGCTATAATGATGCATCAGACCTGAGGTACGTAATGAAGTTTGAAAGGGCAGCAACGTGATATTCTCCTAAACACAGAAATCTCTCATATCCCTTTCTAAAACCAAAGACATAATTATTTCTTCTGAGATGGCTCTGTTCCCAGTTGTCCCATGTTTAAAAAGTAGATCAGGTGTTAGAGGAGTTAGGCAGTGAGGGATGGGAGTGAGAGGCTGCTATCATGAAGTGAAGAATGTGTTTGATCCAGACGTAGGAGTGCCACCTGCAGGAGAACTCAGGACTGCAGCTCCGTGGAACAAGGACCAGAAAATGCATGCCCAGCCAAGGACTGTTTGCACTGCCGCAGAGCAGTGTGGGTATGTGGAAGCATGCAATACACATGCATTAGATTCAGTATGACAAGGCACTTCACCATGCTTGCTGGCCAGTAGGGGTAGGTTTGTAGATGCACAGCGGAAATAAGGTCCAGTAGAGGATGATGGTGTGTTGACAGAAGCAGTGAGCTTCCAAAGAGTAGTGCAAGTATGACTGCCAAACAGGAGAATGGAACAAATTACCATATAAGGTTACTGACTGCAGCCTGATGATCAGGCTATAAGGGTCCAAAAAAAGTCTTCCTATTAAGATTTCAAATAAGTCATAATGGAAAACAATCCAACAGCAAAGGAAAAAAAAAATACTGGTTTGCTTTAACATCAAAAGTTTAGTGAGCTTTCCTTGTATGACACAGCTGCACAGTTCTCTTAAAAAGTATTTGTAAAACACAAAAACAAAGTTTTACCCCCAAAAAAAGAAGACTGCTAAAGAGAGTCAACATGCTCACTTGTTCCAACCATCTAATTTAATACCCATGTATCCAGTTCATTTATAACTGAAGCATATTGATGCATAAAACAGATATAAGGTAGAAATAAAGAATCAGTGGTGAATTGGTCATCACAGGGTGATACTTCACTTTTCCAGAGTGTCTGTATATAGTGATAAAAATATATTCAAATAGGTGAGATCTGCACAGTACTTTAAACATTTTTTCTCCTTTGGGGATGGAGTAAGGGAAGACCAAGTTCTCTACAAGTTTGATACACACAGAGCTAGATCCACCACTAGGCAACCTAGGCAGTTGCCTATGGTTCATGTTGGCTAGGAGGGTCCTGTGTTGGCTTGGGGGGCAGTTAAAAAAAACAGCAAGCCCCAGAAACCTCAGTGTTAGGATAATGTCCTAACGTAAACAGAGGGAGATTTGATTTAATAGTCAAGCAGCAAGCAAAGGGAATCTATTCAGCAAACAGAGAAGTGCACGTGCAGGAATGAAGCCACCACTGAAACAAGTGCAAAAGCAAAGGTGTGTGCATGTGTGCAATGCCCCAGTTAGGTGGACTGTCTAGTTAAAGGAGTTTGCTCAGAGTCAGACCTTGAGTCTTGCTAACTTCATAGGTAGGTAACTAGGCTATCGGCCCAAGGGCCTATACAAGCCCAGCCAAAAAGGTACCCTGGGTTTTGCCACCCAAGAAAATTATTTTCCTGTGCCACTGTTGAGCAGTCACAGAAGTGATCCCCGGGGTGAATTTCCTATTTCCCATCCAATCATCAAGATTTTTCTTGAAGAGTGCTAATGAGGAGCTTTGTTTGATATAGATTGGTAGTTTATCCCAGAGTATGGGAAGTCTCTGGGGCAGGAATCTATCCCTCCAGCATGTTCTGTTTATTGTGGTGACAAGGTTTAGGTCCCTAGAGCGTGTAGCTTGGAGGGATTGGGATTTCTTTAAGTGGAGCATGTCCAACAGCTCTGGGTTTGACATAGCTTTGTATGTTAGGCAGAGATCATCTCTGAGTAGGCGATATGCGATGGAGTAAAGCTGGAGTTTTTTGAGACGGTCTGCGTAGGGCATCTGTTTGAGGCCAGTAATCCTCAACTGACAATTAAGTGCCTTAAACCTCCATACCAATTATCAGGTCTCCTTTAATTAAGTAATTAATCTTTGGATGAGATGCCTACTATGAACCTGTTGCCTGTTTGCCAGCCATTCCCTACTGCATATTGCCAGCACCCCATTTTTTTAAGTGACATGAGCAATAGAATTCTTCAAGAGTAGCCGACACTGAATTTGTAGATGAAGAACTGAAATGTAAAGTTGTTTGCCAGCAGCCACCTCGTCATTAGTTACAGATCTCTTTAATGTGGAATTATTCAGATGATTTTTACTTCTGCAGAGGTTGTACATATTGACTGTTACTGGTGGATTACAATGACAGCAGTCTGAGTGGCTTTTTATGGTTAAAATGTACTGAAATGGGTAGCCTTGTCATTATTGGTTCATATGTTTTACATCACTGCTTACTGAAAAAATGTTCAAAATTACAAAATTAAAATGCACAAGTGGTGCTGTATTACACAAAGAGTATAATTTAATAACAATTTAATAACAATAAGGAAGGCTAATCAAAGAACACATGCATTTATGCATGGTCCTAAAATGTGTGCAGGGGGGCCCATGTTACAAAGCAGATTCAATGAATATGAGTTTCAAGGGCAGAGATGTTTACTGTTGCTAATGCAAGTTTGTTTTCATTATGAGATCGTTTTATTTTGTTTATCAAAAGGTATCAGTGTTTGTACTACAAAAATTGAAATTTAAGTTATAAATTAAATCAAAATATCTGTAAACACTATAGATGTAATGAAGAAAATGGTATGCACACTGACGGATTTGAACATTACTTTATTGTAAATGGAGAGAGAGAGGCAAGTAATAGGACACTGAAATGGCTGCTGGTTGGGGACCCTTGAGCTGTGCCCTAAGCCAGTAACCTGCCTAGGGTCCCGCTTGACCATGATCTGGTTCTAGGCACATACAGAAATGCTGCAACACTACAAATTTAAAAATCAAAAGATCAGTGAATATTCACTCACCTCAAACAAAGCATGTTAAGGAACATACATAATCTAAAAGAAATATGCCCATCAACTGTTTACATACCATCTCCTTCATTCAAAATGTCTATATACTTAATGGGGTGGTACAAAATATGGGGTATATATCTTTAAATGCTAATGAGATAGGTTGAGGACAGAAGTCTGCACAACCTGTAGCAAGAGAGCCACATATGGCTGTTGGGCTGGCCTTTGTGGCTCCCTCATGAGTTAAAAACATGGCTCTGCCTAACTGAAGCATTGCTAAAACAGTTCATTTCCAAAATTGTATATATACACTTTTGCTGATATCAGTAAATATAATTTTTGTTGTAAACCATCGCTACAAATACGTCTGTTCTGTTGGTTAACTTCTTAAGCAGCAGGATACATCCACCATGGCTCTCAGAATATTTTGCACTGAATGTTTTTTTTTTTTTTTTTATAAATGGTTCTACTTATCTTTAGAGTTGCTAATCTCTGCACTAGAGAGTTTACTCTGAATATTGACCTCATGGGGGACAGACCACATCCACAGCACCTTCTTCTCAACTTACACATCAACCAGGCAATATAAGGTATAAAGATGAAGAAATGTTTGATATAATTAGAGAAATACATCTACAGAAGTAAATAACTATATTTGTTTTTAAGACTTTATATGTTTGGAAGTATGGAAGTATAAATAGCAGTTGGTAAAAAAAGAAGTTATGTACCTACCATAACGTTCCATGTTAGTTCTCTTCTTCTCGCCTTCTTTCTTTCTGGTTGGGTTCGGAGCCAATCCTCGGCTCCGACTCGGCCATCTTCTAAAGCTCGAGAGCTGTTTACTGGCTCGAGGCCTCCCCCATATCCCATGATGCCTGGCGCTAGATACCCAGATCTCGTTTGGTAAGTCTAACTGCAGACATAAAAAGGAAGGACTCCTATCCTATAATGCATAAACCCTACCATAGAGACTACTAGGCAGAGAGGAATAGCCAGAGAAGACTCAGCCAGTAAAAAACCGTAAGGAACTCTTCTCGGTCTACTAGGATAGGGGGATGGAGGGTGGGACGCAAGAAAGAAGGCGAGAAGAAGACAACTAACATGGAACGTTATGGTAGGTACATAACTTCTTTATGTTAAGTTGTCTATCTCGCCTTCATTCTTGCTGGTTGGGACAGCGTCCCTAGCACCTAAAATCCTGGGTGGCTCAGTGGAACAAACTCTTCAGAACAGTGGAACCAAAATCAGCTCTGCTCCTGGAAACCACGTCCAACTTATAATGCGGAATGAAAGTATGTGGGTTGGCCCAAGTAGCCGCAGCACAAATAGATTCCATTGGCAACCTAGCCTGAAAGGCCACAGACGTGGCTAAAGCTCTGGTATAGTGACCTTATGGTTTAACAGGCAATTCTTTATTTCTCAGCTGATAGATAAATGTGATGATAGAAGTCAACCACCTGGATAAGGTTACTTTTGAAACTGGAAGACCTTGTTTACCCTCAGCATAGGAAAGAAAAAGCTGTTCAGATTTTCTGATGTGCTTAGTCCTATGCAAATAAAAGCGTAGTTGCCTGTGAACATCTAACTGATGCAACTTATATTCCGCCCTGTTGGAGTGGTTGGGAAAAAAACACAGGAAGGTCAATGGACTGATTCAAGTTATTCTCAGAAGAGACCTTAGGAAGGAAGGATTAGTCCTGAGAGCAACCCTGTCATTGTGGAACACTAGGTACGGAGGACGTTTACAAAGGGCCTGAAGTTCCGAAACTCTTCTGGCTGAGGTAATCGCTACCAGAAAGAGGGTTTTCCAAGATAAAAACTTCAAAGAACAAGAAGCTGCAGGTTCGAAGGGGGGCAAAATTAGAGAAGCTAAAATCAAATTCAAATCCCACGGGGGCGGGGGATCTCTCACTGGGGGTCTGAGCAGAGTGGTCCCTTTGAGCAAGGCTTTACATAGCTTATGAGACATGATATTACTTTCCGACAGGCCAATGTGAAAATTTAAAATTGCAGCTAACTGAACTCTAATTGTAGCGGAAGCAGACCCAGCATGAAAGAGTTCCGTAAGAAATTCCAAAATGTGGTGTACAGGGGCTGAAAAGGGGTCAATACTCTTAGCCTCTGCCCAGGAAAAAAAGCGGTTCCACTTACTAGCGTAAGTTTTTCTAGTCGTAGACTTGTGTGATGATAAAATGATCTCGCGAACAGAGTGGGAGATATCAGGAAGCCTGGCTAAGGTTGGAAGTGGAGCAACCAAGCAGTGAGCTAGAGAGATTGTAGGGATTGGTGTAGCCTGCCCAATTGATGGATCACAATGTCTGGAACTGGGTCCAGAGTCCAAGGCTGCTCGAGAAGATGATGATGCAGGAACGGGAACCATATTTGTTGAGGCCAGTAAGGAGCAATGAGGATAATTTTGCAGCCCAATACAGTAGCTTTCTGTATTAGTTTCGGGATTAGGGGAAACGCAGGGAATGCATACAGAAGTCCCTGAGGCCAGTCGTGGACTAGAGCGTCTCTGGGGAATGTCCAGGAAGTGGAAGGAGAGAGAAGAAATTGCTGCACTTGCTGTTGAAGGGGGTAGCAAAAAGGTTGCAGCAAGGTTGGCCCCATTTGCGGAAGATTTGGTCCGCCACTACCTGATTCAGAGACCACTCGTGAGGCATGAGAATTGCTCTGCTCAGCCAGTCTGCTATGACGTTGGATCTCCCAGGGATGTGCATTGCTATCAGAAACCATTGGGAAGAGATCGCCCACTGCCAGAGTCTGAGTGCTTCTCGACATAGGGGGTAGGACCTGGTTCCGCCCTGCTTGTTGATGTACCACACTACTGACATATTGTCCGTCTGAATTGCAATGGTCCCGGTAGGAAGAGAGTCCTGAAGAGCTTGCAACACTAAAAGCACGGCCCTCATCTCCAAGACGTTTATGTGCAGATGGTACTCGGGAGGTTGCCAGGTGCCTTGGACTGTTCTGCCCTGATAATGCCCCCCCACCTAATCAGGAAGGCATCCGTGGTCACCGTAGCAACTGGAGGGGGGAGTACAAATGGTCTGCCCTGGGGCACTGATATGGAGACCATCCACCAAGCAAGGTGCTTTTTGCATGCTTCTGTGATTATAATCATGTGAGACATGGGAAGCTGCTGGAAGGACCATTGGGTGAAAAGAAGCCAATGGAGAATCCTCATGTGAAAACGAGCTAGAGGAACAAGTATGATCGCTGCTGCCATGAGACCCAGAGTTTGGAGGACAAACCTGGCTTGAATTTTCTTGCATCCTAATAAGACCTGCACATGTTGGCGAATGACTAACACCCTGTCTGGTGGAAGGCTGGCTAACATGTCTTCTGTATTTAATTTTGCACCTATAAAGGTGATAGACTGACAGGGCGACAATGCAGACTTTTCGAAATTTATTGTGATACCTAGCCTGGAACAAGTCTGGATAGTGTAGTCGCTGGCTTGTAGAAGGTGATGCCTGGTGGAAGCAGTGAGGAGCCAGTCGTCAAAATATGTAAACACCTGGAATCCTTGTCGTCTGAGGTAAGCGGTAACTACTGCCATACATTTGGTGAACACCCTGGGGGCTGTGGTGAGACCAAAGGGCAGAGCTCTGAACTGATAATGGCTGGCTCCCAGCTGGAAGCGAAGGAATCTTCTGGAGCGTCTGTCCATTTTGATGTGGTAGTACGCATCCTGAAGATCTATGGAGCACATCCAATTGTCCTGACCCAGAAAGGGTAAAATGGACTGTAGCGTGACCATCCGAAACTTCATTCTTTGTACAGACCTGTTTAGTCTGCTGAGATCCAGAATAGGTCTCCAGTCCCCTGTCTTTTTTGGTACCAAAAAGAACGTTGAGTAAATTCCAGATCCTTGCTGGTCTGCTGGGACTTGCTGGATGGCCCTTTTTCTTAGCAGTTTTGAAACTTCTTGAACTGATTGATCCCTTAGATTGGGTGGAACATCTGGAAGGGACTTGTTTAACAATACGGGAGTGCGAACAAGGGGAATTCTGTAGCCTCCGGATATAACAGACTGCACCCATTTGTCTTGTGTTATGTCTTGCCTGGCTCTTGGGTACAGCAATAACCTTCCCCCGACTGCCTCCAGAGGTGGGCAGCCGGGCAACCCTTCAGGGATGCTGGAAGGGCTTGTCAGAGAAGGATTCTCTGCTGCCCTGGTTTTGCGGATCCCCTCTGCCATGAGGGCAGCGTCTGTTCCCTCCTCTGCTCCTGGATGGGAACTCACCACATGTGTCAGGCAAGGCTCCCTGGGATTTCCGGAACCACATCTTTCCACTCTTCTGACCTTTGGGATATGGTCTGGAAGGAGTGGAAAAATGGACTCCCATGGCAGAGAGAGTCTTGCCTTCCTGCTCACACCTGGTAAGGGTGTCCTTCACCTGTGATCCAAAAAGAGAGGAACCATCAAAGGGGGTGTTGGTGAAAGACGCTCTGAAAGGTTCCGCAAAGTTACAAAGCCGCATCCAAGCGTGCCTCCTTAAGGCAACGCCTGTGCATGCTGCTCTACTCGCACCATCAGCTGCATAAGAAATGAGCCTCATGGAGGAGTTCACAACTGAATTAAGAGTCGCCAGATGGGAGGCTGCCTTAGCCTGGGCCCCCTCAGCTGATGGATCTTGGAGGGTAACTCCAAGCTCTTTAAGGAGATCCCTTTGAAGACGGGTAAAGTGGCACAAATAATTCAGAGGCCTCATGGAAAAAGTTGCTGAACAGAACATCCGCTTCCCATATCTCTCCATCATCCTGGACTCCTTGTTAGGGGGATAGACAGATGAAGAACTTTCAGCCAACTCCTTCTTTGTGGCCACCGCTACCACCAGGCATCAACGGGAACACCTTTGGTCAAAAACTGTTTATCCTGTGGTGCAGTTATAAATTTTGCAGGTCTTCTGGGGGTCGGTTCCACTGTGTCTGGAGCTGACCACGCCTTCCGAGCCACCACAGACATCAGTGGGTCGAAAGGCGGAGACACCCAGGAGGTGAAAGGTCGGGATCCAAACGCATCCAGGAATACCGACTCATCCTCGGAAGGGCTAAGGGTAGTCCAGTCCCCCCTCTGCCTAAGCATCTCAAGGATGTCTGAGAATGAGATATCTTCAGAGGGGGAGATCTTGGGGACCCTTCTGAATCCTCTAAGTTGGTATCTGATGTAACAGACTCAGGGGAGTCAACATGCTTCCTTTTGCATTTCCTCTTACGAGGTGGCTCCTCTGAATGATCAGGGGAGGCCTCGGAAGAGGAAGATACACCCCCAAAGGGGTGCCCTGGAGTGTTGGTTCCCCATGCTTGGGGTCTGGAGGAGGGGTAGAGGCAGGTGCAGGCACCATAGGGGGAGGAGCCGAAGAGGATGATCGTGGGGCTGACTCAGGGGCCAGCACACTCCTCATGACCTCGAAGGCGTCCCTGCTCGGATGCTGAGAAGGCTCCGGTTCCGAAGAGATCGGAATGCCTCTCCGCACCGAGGGGGACGGCTCCGAAGCTGATGTAGGAGCCGAAGCCCCGAGGGGGAGAACAGGGTCAGACAAGGGTCCGATGCCACTCGCCCCCTCGGAGCTGACGAGGGAGTTTTGGCGCCCATATCCCTCCAAGGATGGTACCAAGGAAGTGATCGGAGCCAACAACGGAACCAAAGGAGAAGGTATCTGGCTCTGAACTCAAGGGGGGAGTCAGAGGAGGAATAACTGCAGACAAGGATGGAGCCGACCCCTGATGAGGGGGGCTGGACAACATTTTTGCTAGGGCCTGCGATTTCAAAAGCCTGCTGACCACTCTCTCCATGTTGTGGTCTGATTGTCTTGATGACCGAGAAGAGTGGGAGGACCAATGACTGCGCTCCAATTGGAGCAGAGGAAACCTCGGAGTCGAACATATTGACTCCAGGGAGGAAGACCTAGATCTCTTTCGACTCCCCAATGGCTCCGAAGTGTGTGTCGGAACCGACTGAGAGGCAGGCACATCGGTTACGGCCAGAACAGAGGCAGTAGTAGTAGCTTCACCCAACGACGGCTCCAAACTGGGAGTCGAAGATTTAAGTGGCTTGGAGGACTTCACAGGCTGAGCCTTAACCGGTGACTCCTCGGGCTTAAGTAAACCCCGTAGGATTAACTTATTTCTATGCTCCTGCAGGACTCTTGGGCTGAAAGCATGGCAAACCAAACAAGAGTCCTGCAGGTGCACGGCGCCCAGACAATAGACACAAGAAGTGTGACCATCTGTCAGAGACATCTTCTGACAGCATGAGTCACACTTCTTGAATCCGGACTCCTTGGTATCCTTGGACATACCTGAAGGAAGGAACACCAAACACAATACACAACAAAAACAATTTCAGGCTATAATAACTATCACACACACACAAAGTTACCACACCCAAAAAACAGCCAAGAATAGACACAATATTCTATCAACAACAAATAGACTAAACTAGGTAAACTAACTTCTTTTTTTTTTTAAATGGAAAAAGGGTTAGCCTCTAACTTAAACGGCTACTTCAGGAGAGAGTGAGGGGGGGGGACTAACTAAAACGAGTTTTCTGAAAGGAAGGGGAATTCAGGAAAGAAAACTATAGACTTAAAACAAAGATATCCTAAGAAAGATTGTATACTATAAATTACAAACTACACTGAAAACCTACTAGTTTTTTTTTACCAAAAAACAGATAAACAATGAAAAATATACGACCTGAGCCAGTAAGACAACCTCGCAGCAGAAGCGGCAAACGAGATCTGGGTATCTAGCGCCAGGCATCATGGGATATGGGGAGGCCTTGAGCCAGTAAACAGCTCTCGAGCTTTAGAAGCTGGCCGAGTTGGAGCCGAGGATCGGCTCCGAACCCAACCAGCAAGAATGAAGGCGAGATAGACAACTTAACATCATTTTTTCCTCACACACAAGGAATTTTCTCGCTGAAAACATGCCAGGAAGCTAGAAGCTTTGAATATAAAAATTTATTTTTTGCTGTGTGTGGGTTATCCAAGAAGCTGGAAAAGGTACATTGGCCTATATTCCTAAGCAATGCAGGGAAAAAGCCATCAAGGTTATTTAGAGATTTTCCTGTTTTTTGAATACGGAACATGATAAAACAGAAGCAATAATACACAGGATCAGGAATTACTGTGAGACTAGAAAGAACTGGGCATTTGTTTGTCATCTGTTCTTTACAAGGGCATACTATTCTATGAGATGAAAGATACTTGATTTAATAAGTTGAAGAACACAGCCAAAGACTAAAATTTATGAGATGAGTGACTCATTACTACAGGACAAATGGGTTTGTGGTATAATAAATGATGAAGTAAGAGGCAGGTTTTAAAGAGAAACAGATGTGACCTTAGAAAAATCTGAGCAATTCCGCGGATTAAGTGAAAATAACTGCTACAAAATTAAAATAACTATGGAAAAGTAAGTAAACAAGACAAAATGTGAGATAAACAAAAAGTCAAAATTGGAAATAAATGGAGGATATTATGCAAATGACATGGATATAACACGGAGAGACAACATGGGCTGGAGAAAAAAAAACAACCAAAGAAAAGGGCTTCCAACTGTATTTGAAGTCTCACAGAGCTCTCAACTGTCCCTGTTTTGGATGAAAGTTCCTAAGTTCAGGCCTGACATACCCTTCCACAGGATGTATCAAGTTTGGAGGTATGTTGCTACTTACAGACTTGATTTATCCTTTCATACAATTTTATGAATCCCCCCCCCCATCATGTGTGACTTTTGAAGCTATCTAGTACACAGAAACACACACTACATGATCACTATACAAATGGCAACCATAATTTATAGAACGAGGATACACATTTTACATTTCACTTTTTTTGAAGCAAAAATAAATGACACTGTGTGATAAAATTTTGCAACGGAAGTCATTAAACTCTACAGATTTTACACTCTCTCTCTGATAATGTACCATACAGTAGTATTTGTACACCTTACTTTTCAGCTTCTATGGCATTCTGCGGTCATATATTACACCTGATACTCTGTACCAGTTGGCTGCAGCCCCACTGATTCTAGCTTTGATCTCCTCATTCAGACTTCCCTTCCCCTCAACCACCCCTCCCAGATACTTGAAGCTGTTAACCTGTTGCACTATTTTCCCTACTATCGCAATTCTCAGCTTCTTCTAAACTCCATTTGCTGCCATGTCAACTGTCTTATCTGTACTCAGTTTCATCCCATGTCGCTTCAGTTTTTCATTCCATTCCTCTATCCTTTGCTGAAGTTCTTGTTAAGGGTTTGCCTGTAATGCCACATCGTTCACATACAGTAACGTTGTTGATCTGTCCCCTCTTACCTGTTTGCTAATGTAGTCCATCACCAGTATGAACAGCAGTGGGTTCAGAGCTGAACCCTAGTGCAGACTCGCTCCCACTGGGAATCCTTCTGTGAGACTGAAAACAACTGATAACTGAGTCATTGGGTCCTTGTAAACAGCTTCCATTAATTTTACCAGTGTTTCTGGGATTTCAAACCACAGCAGCACTTCCCAAATTAGCTTTCTTTGGACCTTGTCATACGCTTTCTCCAAGTCTAGGAATGTCCAATTGGACTCTTTCCTCATTTCTAGCTTCTCAACTATATTTCTCACTGCAAACATCGGGCCAGTTGTGCTGCATCCTGATCTGAATCTGAACTGCTCATGTCCCATCTTCCTTTCTACTAGTCTGCATATCTGTTAATCAAACACCTTCTCCAGAACTTTCATACAATGTGACAAGAGTTTGATACCTCTGTACTGTCCACAGTTGTAAATGTTGCCTGTGTTCTTGAACACACTGGCACTTGTATGCTTATTCTCCAGTCTTCTGGGATATGCCTTTCTCTCCACACTGCTATGAGTGCCCTCAGGAGCCATTTCGCTCCTATCTCGCACAGCACCTTTATCACATCTGTGACCTTATCTGAGCTTGCTGCTTTCCCTGACTTCATTTGCCTAAATGTCGTTCTTATTTCTTTTGTGATGGGCTCCTCCTCTTCTCTTATTGTAGGCTGTGTCTGGGGCAGTACACAGTAGAAACGGGGAAATCAGAAGAAGCTGAGAATTGAGAAAGAAGGGAAGATAGTTAAACAGGTTAACAGCTTAAAGTATCTGGAAGGGGTGGCTGAGGAGAAGGGAAGGCTAAATGAAGAGGTAAAAGCTAGAATCAGTGGGGTTGCAGCCAACTGGCATAGTGTATGACAGAAGAATGCCAAAGAAGCTAAAAAGTAAGGTGCACAACACAGTGGTGCGACCATTACTACTATATAGTACAGAAGCCTGGGCAATAAAAGGTAGAGCAGATGAGGAAGCTAGAGGTGATGGAAATGAAGTGCTGGAGATGGGCGGCAGGATGCACACTGGGGAACAAATGAAGAAATGAGGACATAAAAGCAGAAGCCAAAGTAGCTGCAATTGCAGAAAAGATCAAAGTGAACAGATCATTGTGGTTCAGCCACAAGTGCAGAAAAGCATCAGACAATCTGGTGAAGAAGTTTTGGGACAGACAGGAAGAAGATAAGAGGAAATGAGGGTGCCCAGCAAAGAGGTGGATGGATTGTGTGAGAGAAGTTTTGCGACAGTCAGGCATGAGTGTTGAATAAGGCAGGAGTGTGTTACTGAATTGAGAGAGATGGCAACAGTTAACATAATATTCCAACTCCATACAGAAAATGGGAAAAAGAGGGTTGATGATGATCTCTCTCTCTCTCTCTCTGTGTCTGTGTGTGTGTGTGTGTGTGTGTGTGTGTGTGTGTGTGTGTGTGTGTGTGTATATTAGCTAGGAATATTAGAAGGAATATTAGCTGAACTGGAAGTTAGTCAGTGTTTGCTGAATTTTGTTATTTGCTAGTAATTACAGGTGTGGGGGTAGTCACATTCTTTGATTTCCTGTCCTTGCCTATTTAAGTGGTACAGTGTGAAATATTTTCTGCTTAAAAACCTCAGCTTTGGCCGGCTAAGAACTTGCTATATTCAACTGGACGTATAAGAGAATTTAAGTACCTTTATCTGCTCTTTTTTTTTCAAAAAATACAGTATTTAAATTGATTTTAACTGTGTGGAAGGAATATTAGCTGAACTGGAAGTTAGTCAGTGTTTGCTGAATTTTGTTATTTGCTAGTAATTACAGGTGTGGGGGTAGTCACATTCTTTGATTTCCTGTCCTTGCCTATTTAAGTGGTACAGTGTGAAATATTTTCTGCTTAAAAACCTCAGCTTTGGCCGGCTAAGAACTTGCTATATTCAACTGGACGTATAAGAGAATTTAAGTACCTTTATCTGCTCTTTTTTTTCAAAAAATACAGTATTTAAATTGATTTTAACTGTGTGGAAGGAATATTAGCTGAACTGGAAGTTAGTCAGTGTTTGCTGAATTTTGTTATTTGCTAGTAATTACAGGTGTCACATTCTTTGATTTCCTGTCCTTGCCTATTTAAGTGGTACAGTGTGAAATATTTTCTGCTTAAAAACCTCAGCTTTGGCCGGCTAAGAACTTGCTATATTCAACTGGACGTATAAGAGAATTTAAGTACCTTTATCTGCTCTTTTTTTCAAAAAAATACAGTATTTAAATTGATTTTAACTGTGTGGAAGGAATATTAGCTGAACTGGAAGTTAGTGTTTGCTGAATTTTGTTATTTGCTAGTAATTACAGGTGTGGGGTAGTCACATTCTTTGATTTCCTGTCCTTGCCTATTTAAGTGGTACAGTGTGAAATATTTTCTGCTTAAAAACCTCAGCTTTGGCCGGCTAAGAACTTGCTATATTCAACTGGACGTATAAGAGAATTTAAGTACCTTTATCTGCTCTTTTTTTTTTCAAAAAAATACAGTATTTAAATTGATTTTAACTGTGTGGAAGGAATATTAACTGAACTGGAAGTTTTCACTCTGCTCTTCAGTTAGTTCCACCCACCCTCCCTGTTTTTGTTTTGGTGTTAATCTTAGTGGCCTTGCAACTGTCCGCCCCTCTTGTAAATTTGTGTTTGGATACTCCTTCTGGGCCCATCTCATTTGCTCACTCAACTGAGTGCAGTGAGATCATATTCTGATTTCAGGCACTCCTACTGTGTACAAAGAGAGCATCTGGGAAAAAAAAATTAAGCTTGTTTCCTGCCTTTCCTGTTAAATGGTATAGACTATTTGTAGGCTTCTGAGCCCCCAAGCCCTTCTGTGTTGGAGGGAAGCCTTCTAGCTTAGTTTTTTTTTCTTATAACTAGCCAGTTTTCTAGTTTCAGCACTCAAATCTGTTTCTTTGATCTCAGCACTTGTTCAGAAAAAAAAAAAAAAATTTCATCTGCTTTTACTGTACTTGTGTTTCTACCTACTTTTTTTACTTTTGCATCATCTTAAAAGCACTCAATTGTATTTATTACTGCTTGGTGTAACTCATTCTAAGCCTTTTGGTTTAAACACTTGGGCTTTGGACCAGTTGTTTTGCACTGAGAGGGTTTGTGGTCTGCACTGTAGTGGCAGAACAGCTAGCTTACATCCTTCTAGGTTGGGAACTGCTGATTGAGGGCTCAGTGTCTGTTATTCTAAAAGTGTATTAATTCTGGTTTAAGCACTTGGGCTTTCAGGCCAGTTATTTTACATTAAGAGGGTTCGTGGTCTGCACTCTTGTGGGAGGAGAGGCTGGACACTGCCCTTCTGAGCTGGGAATTTCTGGTTGAAGGCTTATAGTGCATGCATATCTGAACTGCTTCTTACTGAAGTTGGTGCGCCTTGTTTGCTGTGGCATAGACTGGATTCGGGCCTGCTGGATCTAGCTTTGTTTGTGTAACTTGAGCACTAATCCAGGCATTCTCTAAAGTATTCAATTGTATTTATTACTGCTTGGTAGTAACTTTAACTTGATTAAAGTGTAGCTATCATTCTAAGTCTTTTGGATTAAGCACTTGGGCTTCAGACCAGTTGTTTTACATTAGGAAGGTTTGTGGCATGCACTGTGGTGGCAGGACAGGTAGCTTTCATCCTTCTAAGTTGGGAACTGCTGATTGAGAGCCCAGTGTCTGTTATTCTTAAAGTGTATTAGTTCTGGTTTAAGCACTTGGGCTTCAGGCCAGTTATTTTACATTAAGAAGGTTTGTGGTCTGCACTCTTGTGGGAGAAGAGGCTGGACTCTGCCCTTCTGAGCTGGGAATTTCTGGTTAAAGGTTTATAGTGCCTGAATATTTGAACTGTATCTTACAGAAATTGGTACACCTTGTTTGCTGTAGCATAGACTAGATCCAGGCCTACTGAATCTAGCTTTGTTTATATGCTTGTTGTTTGTTTGCTTGTTATTTCCCTGGAATGCTAATTCCACAATCTGTGACTTCTCAGTGCTTCTGTGGATCACTAGTGATATCTGCATTGCTTACTGTACTTATTTCCTTGTTTCACTTGAAAGAAAGTTACTGTTTGTCATTTTTGCATTTAAGTTACCTGTAACACATTGCACTTAAGTTACCTGGCACTTGCTCACTAAAGCAATTATATAAGTCAGCACTAAAAATTAAAAGCACTACACCCTCACTCCCCACTGGCCCTGGTTTTCAATTATTAAGGAATTCCCAATATTATTCTAGCATGTCCAAAGGTCAATCTCCTCTCCGGTCCAGCTGGTGAATCTGGGAATCTTGAGGCAATGTTACAACTGCCTCATGTACACAGACAACCCTCTCCTCCTCCCAACAAATTCCAACACATGTGAGAGATGCAACCATATAGCCAAACTGGAGGCTAAGCTCTCTCAACTCAGTACTGGCATAACCAGTCAGGAGGAGAAGGAAACCACACTCACTACAATTCCAGTCTCACATAGACCTACCACGACAGCAAACCAAACACATAATCACACAAAAACACACTCGGAGGCTCTAAATAAAGATCTGCCGAAGCAGCAGAGACCTCCAAAGCAGACACCCAAGCAGCCACTATCCCAAAACAAAACACGTGCAACACATATCTCACAAAGCCAGTGTGCCAAACAGTCACAGCCCTTAAGACTAAACAACACACCTGATACACTTGTAATAGGTGACTCTATCGTCAGGCACACTGACGTCCCGCTCACCAGGCTGAACAAGGAGAGGGTCACGGTGAGCAGCCTGTCGGGCACTAGGATCCGCCACATAACACAAGCACTCAGGTCACTCCAAGGCAAGTACAAATATGACTCAGTCATTGTCCATGCTGGTGTGAATGACCTGAGGCGTACCTCCCTGGACTACATGAAAAGAGACATAAAGGAGCTCTCTGAGCATGTAGCCCAGGCCAGTATGACCCTGACCTTGAGTAGCATCTTACCCTCACCAAGAATGATGCCACAATATGAAGACAAGATGATCAATTTCAACAATTGGCTTAAGTACTGGTGTCATTCAAAGGGGATCCAATGCCTGTCAGCTTGGGATGATATGCTCGACAAGCCACGATGCTTCGCTAGGGACGGCTTGCACCTGTCACCCTGGGCTTTCGGATATTGGCAAAGGCTCTTGCTACCCCATAGTGCCTTTTTTAGGCAAGGCTCAAAAGACAAACCCACCTCCATAGGTATCACAAGGGATAAGAAACTAAGAGTAATGCTACTCAACGCCAGATGTCTAAACCTCAAGATGCACGCACTCGAAACTCTCCTTAGCATGAAGAACATCAATATCTGTGCAGTAACAGAAACCTGGTTCAGGGCTCCCGAGAGCACCCCAGCACTACCAGGTTATACCTCATACCATTCTTTTCGGCCCCAAAATTTGGACCGAACCACAAAAGGAGGGGGACTATCGATATTCATCAAAGATACCCACATCTCCAGGTTGGTGGCAAAGCACGAAGCATCAGAGACTATCCATGTGCAACTAACAGTGGGTAAAACTGCCTTCCAGTTTATAGCCTGCTACAGACCACCCTCCCAAACCCAGGAACCCCACTTGGCCTTCCTGAGAACACTGGAAAATATGAAGGTCTCTCCAAACACCATTATATTGGGCGACTTCAACTACCCAAACATAGACTGGGAGCATTACTCTAGCTCCAACACCCTAGCCCAAAGGTTCCTAGAATTTATAAACTCAAATGCTATGGAACAACTTGTTACCACTCCCACAAGAGGGGAAAACATACTGGACCTGATCATCACCAACATGGGGACTCTATGCTCCAGACCAGAAGTGTATCCCTCACTGGTAAGATCAGACCATAAACTAATCTCACTGGATATTCACATCCCGACCCCACCCCTGCCCAGAAAACCACAGTGAAAAACTTCTCTAAAGCAAATTTCACACTCCTCAAAACTGAGGTGGAATCCTTCAAAGCCCCGGCCTGTGGAAAATACGCCCAGACCGCAGAATCCTTTATAAACGCATTCTATGAACACCTTCAGGAATGCATGGATCATCGATCCCAAATAAAACCAAGACCTAATCCTCCAAAGGCAGGCGTCCTGTCTGGTGGACCCCAGCCATAAACAAACTATACAATAGAAGGAGGAAGCTACTAAATGATAGAGCAAAATCCCAAAAGGAAGGCATCACTGATCAGTATTAGCAAAAACTATGGGCACACATAAAATTGTCTAAGGCCAGCTTGAGAGAAAAATTGCACAGGACACTAAGGATAATCACAAGGCTTTCTTTAGTTATGTTAGGAACCTGGGTGGTAATTCCCAGATATGCTCAGAATTAGTCCAAAATGACAAAAATACACGAACCCACAGACATTGCCAACATCCTAGCTGACAGGTTCAGCGCAAACTTCTCCCACCAAAGGGCAAATATCTATCCCAACAGAGTGCTGCCCCTGACGTCTCAGATGCTCAGGTAAGAGCCGCCCTCTCCAAACCAAAACCCACACCATCAATGGGACCAGATGGTGTCCCGGGCTGTGTCCTACATGAACTCCAAGAAGAGCTAAACCCAAACATAAAACTACTGTTCAATCTCAGCCTTACTACAGGATATGTGCCCAAAGAGTGGAGTGCAGCAACAGTGGTCCCTCTACATAAAGGTGGTGCCTCAACGGATCCTGGAAACTATCGCCCCATAAGCCTGACTAGCTTGGTCTGCAAAGCTATGGAAAGGATCATCATGGACCTCATAAATAAAGATATTGGGGACCTACAGACACTGGATCCTACCCAGTTCGGCTTTGTTAAGGGCAGATCCTGCCTCTTAAACCTGGTTGATTTCTTTGAAACAGTCACCAAGGCCATTGGAGGGAAGGTGGTCCACACAGCCTACCTGGACCTCGCAAAAGCCTTTGATACAATACTCCACTCGGGCATTATAGATAAGCTCACCAGCTTAAATATAAACCCCTATGTCACTAGATGGATTGCAAACTGGCTCAAGGACAGAACCCACATGGTTAGAATTGCTGGAGCCATGTCAGACTCCAAACCAGTTACAAGTGGTGTCCCACAAGGCTCAGTCCTGGGACCTCTCTTGTTCGGTATATATTTCTCGGAGGTACAGGCCAACACGGAAGGACTGTGGCTGACCAAGTCCGCAGATGACTGCAAACTGGGCCATAATCGACTCTCCAGCCGACACAAGCATCCTCCAAAAGGGCCTCATAGAAACAGACAACTGGTGCCAGAGCCATGGCCTCAAGCTAAATGCCAAAAGTGTATAGTCATCCCCTTTGGCAAAAACAAAGTGCCCACAAATTACCACATAGGTGGTAATCCATTAAGTACAGAAGAAGTAATTAGGGACCTGGGGACCCAAGTTGATAGTAATCTCTCATTTGACAACCACGTGGCCAAAGTGGTTAGAAAAACATTTTATATAGCCCACCTAATCATGAAGGGATTCACATCTAGATCAGGGAGGTCATCGTGCCTCTTTACTCATCCCTCATCAGGCCCATAATTGAGTACAATGTCCCTTTTGGGATATACCTTACCAGACACCTGCAGCAACTGGAAAGACCCCAAAAGTACCTCACCAAGAGGATCAAAGGGCTCAAACAGATGCCATATGCTGCCCGGTTAAAGAAACTCCAGCTCTACTCAGTGGCATACTGCCTGTTCAGAGGCGATTTGTGCCTGATGTATAAAGCCATGTCCAACCCAGGATTAATGGACATGCTGCACCTCAGGAAATCCAAATCCCATCGAGCTACGCTCAAGAGACTTGAACCTCAGCACTGAAATAAATAGGACATGCTGGAGGGACAGATTCATAACCCAGAGGCTCCCTTCACTCTGGAATAAAATCCCAGTCCAGGTTAGGCAGAGTCCCTCATTGACTCTCTTCAAGAGGAATCTTGATGAGTGGATGGGAGATCGTAGGTTTACCCCGGGTATCACTTCTGTGTCACTGTTAGACAGAGGCACAGTATACTAACCTCGAAAAAGGGCATAGCAAAATAAATTTAAAATGGGTGGCGAAAGCCAAACACATTCTGGCTAGGCTTATAAATGCCCTAGGGCAGATAGCCTAGTATGAACCTATGAACCTATATATATATATATATATATACACACACACATATATATATATATATATATATATATATATATATACATGTATATACATACATACAAACACATAAGATAAAAATATAAATGTATACATATACACGTATTTACATTAAATTTGTGTGCATATATGTGCAACTATACATATATACATACATAAACATTAACAAAGACTCATACATACATATTTTATAATACACACATACACACACACACACACACACACACACACACACACACACACACACACACACACACACACACACACACACACACACACACACACACACCATACTATACAAGAAATAAAACACACTACTTACTAGTGAAATGTGATCGTTATTCCTGGATCTCTGAAACCTACCCACATCCACACATCCATCTGGTCTCTCTGTGTCAATGATGACAACATAATTCTAATACTAACAACACAGCCTGAGAATAGTGGCACACAGTTGTAAAGTGTAATGGCAGGGTATGGCTTCAAACACTGATCAAAATGCGTATTTGGTATTACTCGAGGGGACACTGCACAGCTGGACACCTTCTTCTGGTGCACAGACTAAACATCTCGATGAAGAGACTACCTACCAGAAGTAGCAATTCATTCTGTCATACCCGCACACAGCAAAGGCATATTTCTTTGTTAGCTCCAGAAACATACAAAGACTTGGCTATCTAACAAAAGATGTGCTGTGACATAGTTCAAGAACAGGCTACTGCCACTGAGAGTCAGATAAAGATGGTTGGAGTAATGTGGGGTATACATGAGGAATTTCACCAGTGCATGAGTATGGTTGAGTCTAAGACAATGTCATGATGATTCTCATGTGCAGTATGGTTGTACACACAGCACTCATGTTAGCCTCCATACACACATTCATACAGATTTACCAGATGCCCATTGGGAATACAGGTGGATTGGCTTGGGAACTGCCCACACGTGGTAGATTAGAAGTCCACATGCCATTTGCATCTCAAGAAAGTGTTGCAGACCTTGCAGGGAATTCACCAAAGAAGAAAGCAGTCAGGCCATGTCAGACTTTCACAACATGTATAAGGTTCTCTCAATCAATGTCTAGGTCCTACACCATAGTTAGGTCAATGTCAACAGGCTCCCTTGCATTCAGTAAATACCACTATCATAGCAGCTCAGCATCAAGCTCACATGCCAGCATTTGCTCTGGATCTATGGGACCATCACCCACACTATCCTTAGGGGACACTGTGTATGACACCTTCCAATTCTAACTTACAGCTTAAAAATCAGTAACAGGAAAGAAGTACTCGCCCAGCATTCCACATATATATTTATGTCTACTGCAGCACCTCCTCCTCCTGGAATACAAAGAAAAACAGCTAGCCTAGCAGAAAGTATTAGAAAAAAAACACATATTGGTGGTGTATCACACTACCTGGTAGTTGATGGAATGGTAGCCCTTCCTGCTCCGATACCTCTCCCTCATGGACCAGAAGGGACGCTAATGCCAACATGGATGCAACCTATTGGACCCAACACCTCAGGGAAGCATGCCATCCCATAAAAGGCACACACTGAGCTGGCTTGGTGCTGAGGTGACATTGGGAAACAGAGGTACTGCCCCCAAAATTACCAAAAGCATGCAGAGGAACTGTTAAAGTCTCTTCGAAGCAGAAGCCTGTGAGATACCAAATGCATCCACAGTTTGTCTCTGGAAGGTCCATGTAGCAAGCATAGTGTGGATTATAGATACCTTGGTATCCACAGGTACAGAAAATGCCACACATTCCCTAGTCCCCATCTGTGGGCCATACAAACTCACCACAGCCCATACTAAATCTATCCAAAATTTTTGATCATCAAAGTTCAGATGCGTCAGCCTTTGCCTATATATTTTTCTTTTTGGTTGGCAAGTGCTGTTGTGTACACCTGGCTTTGATGTGGCCAAGATGTGCACCTCAGAATGGGAAATAGCTAAGCTAGTAGCAAATGTAAGTATATTCACAGAATGCTAAGTTGATAGAAAATGGCACAACTTTGCCTGTGTGCAAAAATGCATGAAGAAGCTAACCTAGCCAGATATTTTTCACATATTCCTCTTTTACATCTCATTATATCATCATCTGCATACTACCCTCTTAGGCTGTTTCTGACAGCAGTATCTAAAGCAGCTGCTATCTATGAATCATGCCTTAGCTGCACTTAGGAGAACTAGCACAACTTCCCACTGTGCCTAAGCGCAACTATAAATACTGCCCCTAGACTTGGCTGTACATGGATTTACATCAGTATTACATCCCCGAACTGGAACTTTTTTTGGAAGGGGAGGGATTCTGAAAGTACACAAGGACATTACCTCCTTTGCATCCAAATGTTGCAATGGCAGGTTCCAAGACTGAAACATTTGCTATTCATTAAGACACTATTTTATTTTTAAAGACCTTGATTGGTGCTATCAAAGATTTATGGCATTTCTTGAAGTTACATCAAGGAAATTAAAAAATTTCTACACTGATGGAAATACTTCTGTTCTAATGACAAGTATTACAAATAAATGAAATGAGGTATTGTATAAAATGAAAATGTACAAATATAAAAGGTTTTACACAAGGTTTACTAACAATTTTACTTATTTATTTATTGTGGGGTGGTACAAAGAATTATTTTGAAACATTCTTGCAGCGATTTATTTCCAGTAAAAATTTCTTAAAATGTTCTGTTAATATGTCTAAGCATTCTATTAACTTCCTAGATGCCGCCTGTCTCATGTATTCAAAAGAGACAATAAAGCATTGTAATGGGTTCAAGATATTTATTGTACAAAAACACATCAGGAATTGTAACTGGGACATGTACTTAAGCTGACTGACTTACCACTTCAAACACAATCGCATGCATATCTCTTTTACATGCCTGCATTCACTTTGACTGACTATAAAATAGCACTGATCTTGCACGTGCTCAGTAACTTACATGCACACACTACCTAGCTAGAGTGGCTGACCAGGTACAATATATTCAATGATCTACATCCTCAATCTTTAATTTGTTTGACATGCAACAGGAGTACAAAACATTTTACATGCTAGATATCACATCAATATTTAATTGCAAATCTGAACCCAAGTCCACGTTGCTGTGTATTTCGGACTGGTTCTGGAAATTCTACCCGATCTGGTCAGATAAAAACTTTGACTGGGTTTAGCAACAGGGACAGTCTCTGGGGATTCTTTCTCAGTTGGAACCTTAGGGGTTACATCAGGATTACTTGAAGAAAGTACACTTTCCTCTGGAATTCGAACAATTGTAGAGTCATTCTGAGAAATAGAGTCTTCGGCACAGGCAATCTGCTGCGTCTCTGGTTCAAAGACTGGTAATATATGTCTTCAATTCCTCCTGAAATCCATTCCTTCAGACTGTAAGATGTAAGATCTCAGTTCTTCATAAAGGTTTTTGATGATACCAACTTGGTCATATCGTTTAGATGTTTGCATTCTTACAACTCTATTGTTCTTTACGTTTGGTTCTAACAATTGTTTATTGATCGGTAAAGTTGTTCTTGTCTGTCTGGACATTAATCTCTGAGCAGGTGAACCAAACAAGTTATCTTGAGGAATGCTTCTGAGATTAAGTTAAGGAAAACATTGGTACCATCTCTCTTGGATTTCTCCAACAAACATTTTGTACTTTGAAGTGCACGCTCAGCTAATCTATCGGACTGTGGATACTCAGGACTACTAGTAACATGGACAAAGTCCCAAGACTCAGCAAATTTCTTAAAAGTGCTAACTTGTAAATTATGCACCACTGTCAGTTATGACTTTGTGCAAACTACCATGGACAGAAAAATGTCTTTAACTTAGTAATGATGTGCTGGACGTTAAGTTCAGAAGAAGGTCAATTTCAAACCAATTTGGATAAAAGCATACTAACACTACGTAATGATGACCATTCTATTCGAAAATATCAGTAGCAACTGTTGACCACTGTAATTCAGGAATCTGGTTTAGCTGAAGTGGTTCTTTTTGTTTGTGTGATTTAGTACTCTCGCAAATTGAACATGCTAGAGTTTCCTTCTCTATATCTTTTGACATAGAAGGCCAAAATACTATGCCTTTTACCCTTCTTTTGGTTGAATCATTTCCCAGGTGACCACATTGCAAAATTTCAATATATTCCTGTTGTAATGTTTTAGGAATTACCACTTTAGGACCTTTCATGATGATTCCACCTTACATCATGAGCTCATCTCAGTAAGGGAAATACTACTGTATGTCAAGTGGTAGACTGGTTTGTCATGCTGGCCACCCTTGACTGATAACATGGTTCAGCTTCTGGAGAATTCTGTCTGAAGCTGTGTGATTTCTGAGCTCATCACAACATGATGATGAAAAATTTCTGACTTCCATGATTTCAAAGTCTGTTTTCTTATTTTCATGTTGCTCTGTTGTTTGTCTGGGTACTCGTGACAAAGCATCTGCAAGGTATAAATATTTGCCTTTTGTACAGACCATATTGAAATTGTACTTTTGCAATTTTAACATCATGCAGTACAGGTGTGCTGTGGCTGTATACACTGGCTTTTTCAAAACTGCTACTGGAAGCTGGTGATCAGTCTCTATTTGGATAGGTCTTCCATAAATATAATCATTGAACTTCGAACATGCGAACACTACTAACAAAAGCTTTTTCACTATTTGTGCATAATTAATTTCTGTTTGAGTTAAAGTTCTGGAAGCACAGGCTACTGGTATGCCTTCCTGAAACATGCTGCGCCAAGACCATACTTTGAAAGAGTTACAGGTTTGTGAACATCGTAATATCAATGTGGGTGGACTGGCAATTTTCTTCTTCAGAATATCAAATGCTCTTTGGTGTTGTTCTAACCAAGACCAGTTTACATTTTTGCATGTCACCTCACTTAAGGGTGCTGAAAGCTCACTCATATCAGGGATGAACTTTCCTAAATAGTTGACCATACCAAGAACACCATGTAAAGATGTGACATTTTCTGGAACTGCCATCTCAAGAACAGCTGCTTGTCTAGAAGGATCTGATTGTAAGCCAGAACTGGTAAACAAATGTCCCACACAAGTACCTTCTTTCAGTTTGAATTTGCATTTCTAGGATTCAGTTTAAGATCGACTTCACGTGCACGGTCTAGAACTTTCCTGAGATTTTTATCAAGTTCATCTTCACCATTGCCCCTACAATAATGTCATCTACTATGGTAGCACATGGATAACTAGAAAAAAAATCTGCTCTATTGCACATTGAAATACTTCACTGGCAGAATTTATCCAAAGTGGCATTTTCAAAAATCTGCATCTTCCAAAGGGTGTACAGAAAGGGGTTAACAATAAAGATTTGCCATCTAGCGAAATTTGCCAAAAGGAACCTGTTGCATCTAAGACTGAAAAAATAGTGGCATTTGGCATGAGAGTGGCAACTTCTACTGTAAGCATCGGATGGTTCGGACATTTAAATGCTTTAAGTCTCTTGGATTAATACATATTTGAATATCATCTGAGCTTTTCTTATGAGCTATGACCATGGAGGATACTCATTCAGTCAGTTCTTCTACTGGAGAAAGGACAATTAAATTTACCATTTTGTCAAGTTCTGCTTTTGCTTTGCTCTGCATTGTTACCGGAATCTTCACTGCTGGTCTGACAACTGAGTTTACTTCATGGTTTAACTTCACAGAATATGTGACTGGAAGTTTGCCAAGCTCGTGTTTGAAAATATCAGCATATTCACAAAAAATGTTCTGGGTAAAACTTATCGTTGCTCATACTTCTGTAGTGGACCTCTGTATTAAATCACATCGGTCCCATTCTCAAACTCTCTTTGAGGCCTAACAGTGATTTCACGTGTCTTTTCACTATGTAAAACTGCAAGTCATAGCTGTTTCCAGCAGAATGGCATGAAAGAATTACTGCACCATCAGTCTGGATCTCTTCACCAGCAGAAGCAACTAGTTTTGTACACTTTGGTGGATCAAGTTTCTCACCAGCTTTTACTTTAGCAAACATTTGTGCTGATATAACTGCACTTGGATTCAGTGTCTACTTTAAGCTCTACAGGTTTTCCATTACTCCATACAGTACAAAATATTTTACTCTTTGCTGACAACTGTATTAACTGTTTCATCATTCACAGAGACACCATCCACATAAAAAGTTTGCACACAGCTCTCTATCTAATCTACTTGCCGCTACTTTTATGACAGTTAACGATAAGGTTGGGTGCTGCCACACCCTTTGGTTTATATTTCTTTTTCATCTTAGTTTTATGTTGTACACTATCAACATTTGCATTGGCAGATACTGTATATGCATGCTTTTCTCAATTGTAAGCATATTAGTATACTTTTCTATAAGCTCATGTATCTGACCAATCCCTGTGGCTTTGCTCACTATCTCAAAGCAAAATCCTTCTCACTGCATCATTAAAATCACACACAAGCCTGTCTTTTATCAACTCATCTCATAGATCACCAGATCTGCAAGTTTTAGCTTTATTTTTCAAGTCAGTAATATATGCTGCTACAGTTTCACCAGGCTTTTGATTTCTTGTGTAAAACATGTGGTTTTCCATTGTGATACTTGTTTCAGGGTTACACATTTCTCTAAATGTACGTTTTAAGCACTCAGGGTCTTCTTGTGTTCAGCCTGTTATCACAATATGGCAGTTTCCCCCTCCCCTGCATACACAGCAGGTGCATACACAAATGAACGTTCCCTCTCAATGGCTTCCAAGCCAGCTAAATTAAGAAGTATAAATGCTCTCTTGTACATGCGGCTTTATCAGAAAATGCAGCCTGTATGAAAATATCACATTCTTGTTCAAACACTCTCCAATTCTCTGTAATATTGTCCAGGTCTGAAAAATCCCTCTGCCATAACAACAAAATTTGTTTAAATATAAGCATAGACCAGGTACTTGTAATTATCCACAAAAACACAACAATCCCTCAGAAATGACTTTATTTTAACACTGCAAACACTGCGAATATTCTGGATACTTCAGATACTTCGAATAGCTTTAGTTAATGTGAAAAAGTAGAACATTGCAAAGAAATCTGGTCATTTTAGCTTTTCCGTACCTTTTAAACACTTCTAATTATTTCAAATGTTTTTATCATAATGTCACTATTTCAGACATTTTATTTATCTTGGTAATTATTTTGAATATTCTGAATGCCTCTCTACTTATTTGGCGACTGAAAAATCATTTAAACAAGTTTAAGTACCTCTGAATAATCGCTAACCTGTTTGTGAGTTCACTCCTGTATATTTCTCCACTTCTAACTTCATGCCTCATGATTTATAAGCTGCTTTAACTTCGGATCCCATTCTGACACAATATCGCTTGTCTCATGTATTCAAAAGAGACAAAGTGTTGTAATGGGCTCAAGAAATTTATTGTACATAAACACATCAGGAATTGTAACTGCAACATGTACTTAAGCTGAATGACTGACTTGTTACTTGAAACACACTCGCATGTGCATATCCATTCATGCCTGCATTCATTCTGACTGACTGTACAAAATGGCACTGATCTTGCACGTGCGCAGTAACTTATATCCACATGCTATCTAGCTACAGTGACTTAACATAACACTAGATCCATGTTGTCTCTTCCATTATGGTTCAAGCAGCAGATTATCGGATCACAGTCAGATCCAAGACTGGCCATATCCTAAAGACTTCAGTACCTGAGCACTGCCTCCTCTACCCACAATCCCCTGCTTAACTAGGACTACCTCAGATCGAATTTGCCCCTCTCTACAAAAGCTTCCATCACTTAATCCCAAAAGAAAACACTAAGGACCCATGATTGACAGCCACACCTAAAAGGGGGAAAGAAGGGAGGTTGAACCAGAAAGAAACAAACAAAACAGATCTATCATTATGGTAAGTACATAACTTTCACATCCGATATTATCTTTTCCATCTGGGTTCAACCTGTGGGACAGAGTCCCAAGCCATGTAAAATCCTAGGGAGGTCTTACAAAAGGAAATTTTGTAATGCAGTGGAACCACAGGAAGCCTCAGACCATGACTGAATATCCATTGTGCAGTGGGACAGTGAACACGTGAGGACCCAACCAAGCAGCAGCACAAACATCGTCCAAAGCAACTCTGGAGGAAAAAGCTGTAGAAATAGCTATAGCTCTAGCATAATGACCTTTCAGTTTATGATGCAAGGCCTTTGCTTTCAAACTATACGGAAATGAAATACAATCAGACACCCACCAGGACAGAGTAACCTTAGACACTGGTGCTCCCAACCAGGCCTTAGAAAAAGAAACAAATAACTGATTAGACTTTTTGAAACATTTGGATCTGTCCAAATAAAACTGCAATGGTCTATGGATGTCAAGACAGTGCAGTAAATATTCTTCTTTATTTGAAAATTCAAGAAAGAAGACTGGCAAGTGAATGATCTGAATCAAATTATTCTCCACTGCCACCTTCGGGAGAAAAGCAGGATCTGTGTGGATGGACGCTGTGTCTTTATGAAAAAACAAACATGGAGGTACCAAGGAAAGGGCCTGCGGTTCTGACACATACTTGGTGGAGGTAATGACCACCAAGAATAAGGTTTTCCAAGACAACAACTTCAAGGCTCTAACGGAGGTGCCCCAAGCACTTGAAGCATAAAAGGTAAGTCCCACACAGGAAAAGGATCTCACACAGGGGGACACAACAAAAAGGATGCCTTGAGAAAGTCCTTTGAAATTTTAATATCCACCAATAGCATATTATGTCTGCCAATGTAAAAACTGGAAACAGCTTCCAGTTGTACCTTAACAGTAGTATAACTGGATCCTGAGTGAAACAAGTCAGCGAAAAAGCCAAAAATCACCTCCAAAGGAGCTGAGAAGGGGTCCAAACCTTTAGAATTAGCCCAAAAAGCAAAATGTTTCCACTTACTAGCATATACTCTGTGTGTAGACACCTTCTGAGAAGAGGACAAAATATGTTCCACTGTGTCTGAAAGCTTGGGATCTTTGGCCATTAGAGGAATTGGAGAAACGATGCAGTCAACCACAGTATCTGAAAGTCAGGTGGATCCAGGCCTGCTGGGTGAGAAATCAGATCTAGAATGGGATCCAGGACCCAAGGAGAGTACCTCAGAAAAGGCCAAAGAAAGGAGAACTACATCTGACAGGGCCAAAACAGAGCAATAAAGATAAAAGTCCATCTGCAATGAGCAGCCTTCTGGAGAAAAGTTATTATCAGTGTGGTCACAGGATATGCATACAGGAGACCCGGGGGGTCAAGCTTACAGAAAAGCATAGAACCAAATAACAAATAAACTCAAACAAAAAAATGCCTTGCATCAAGAAAGTGTCCCAGACACAAAACCAAATCCAATCAACCAAGGTTTATTTAGCACTTTCATCAGATTGTATCACAAGACTTCTTCAGAATAAAACATGCAAGCATACAAAAACCACAAATTTAAAAGACATTAATTGCCACATGACCAGATCTCCACCAATAAAACATAATTTAAAGTTATTCAATCAATTAATCTCCTAGTAAAAAAATAAAGTGCTAAACACAATGTGAACCCAGCCTTAAAAAACTAGCTATACTACAAGTGTCATTCAGCCCAGGTGAAATCTGGGCAGTCAACCTTATCTGCCAAAGAAGTTCTCTAAACTCAACCATATCTGCCCAGGCCCATCCTCTAACATCTTTTTTAACCCCTTCTAAAACAAAAAAACTAAAAGTATGTGTATGGTACTTTTCCACATGTTTGCAAAGGGCATTGTTACTGTTTTTATTTTTTATGTCCCTAACATGTTTGTAGATTCTCCCTTTAAATCTACGTATAGTTTTCCCTATATAGAATCCAGGGCACTGGGAGTAAATGACGGCATATATAACCCCAATAGAGTTACAATTGAAAAGCCCATTAGGTTGTATGGTACACAAATTAATTCTAACACATTCTTTTGTTTAAAATAAAACAACATTGTGTACAAAAACCACATATTTTCGTACCTATCCTCCCTTTACTTAATGAACTCTCCTCTTTCCAACAAACAATAAATAAGCAATATATAAGCAACATATACAGGAAGCCCACTTATTGCAATAGTCTGCTGCATTATGATAGCTGTCACCCTAACCATGTTAAGAAGGGTGTTGTTAAAGGGCAATTTGAATAGCATGAATGACTACCAGAGACTTGGATTTTTTTGCCCAGTGTTCCATTCTCAGTAATATGTTTATTTCAAGGGGGTATCCAGGTCCCTTAACAGAAAAGGTAAAAGATGAAATAGTTACTAAGAGTAATGGAGGGTTATTTATATCCCTGTTACAGGAACAAGGTACAGTTTATTCCAAAAAATAAAGGATGGTCAAAATCTAATACTACAAATAACTAGCAGTGTTCCTTTACTACTGTTTTCCGTAGATTCTTACATGATCCAAGACATTTTAAATAGGAACTGGCAGTTACTTCAAGTACATGATGGACTAATAACTTGGATCTAAGCCCAATATTGTATACAAGAGGGGATGTACTATTAAAAATATGTTAGAATGAAAAGAGGAGAGCTCATTAAGTAAAGGGAGGATAGGTTGCGTTCAAATTGTGTTTAGCACTTTATTTTGTTACTAGCACTCTAATTGATTGAATAATTTTAAATTATGTTTTACTGGTGGAGATCTGGTCATGTGGCCAATTAATGTCTTTAAATTTGTAGTTTTTGTATGCTTGCATGTTTTATTCTAAAGAAGTCTTGTGACACAAGCTGACGAAAGCGCTAAATAAACCTTGGTTGATTGGATTTAGTTTCGTGTCTGGTACACTTTCTTGATACAAGGCAGTTTTTGTTACAGAAAAGTGTCCCTGGTTGACTGTCTCTGAGGAAGGACTAAGGCATAAAAGCTGGTGCACTTGGTGTTTGATGGGGATGGGAACAGATCACAACATGGAATGCCCCAGCACCGAAAAATCCAAGCTGCAACCCTCAGGACCACTTGTGAGGAAAAAGAATGTTCCTGTTCAGTCAGTCTACCAAAATACTGGATTCCCCCAGGATGTGCACTGCAACCAGTAACTACTGAGAAGAAATCACCTATTGCCAAACCCTCATGGACTCCCAACAAAAGAAAGTAAGAGCAGGTTCCTCCCTGTTTGTTCAGATATCAGACAACAGACATACTGTCAGTATGAACTGAGATCACACCCTTGGGAGACAGTCTTGAAAGGCCTGCAATGCAAAGCGGACTGCTTTCATCTCCAAGTAACTGGTGTGCAGAATGGCCTTGGTCATTAACCAGGTCCCCTGGACAGTCGTCTCTTTGAAATGTCCCCTTCCCATCTAGAAGAGAGGTGTCTGTCATGACCATTCCCAAATAGGGGGAAGAACAAACTGTCTGCCAGTGGAGATCATGGGAGATTCCAACCACTACCTGATCTGATCTCTACACATTTTAGTCAACATGATGGGAAAATCTACTGGGTGTGTCAAATAAGACCACTGCAACACAAGTGTCCAGTGTAAAGCCCTCATGTGATATATTGCTAAGAGAACTAAGCAGATGGAGCTGCCATGTGCCCTAATAGCTTGAGAAAAATGGATACCAGAGGCTTTTTGTAAGACAGCAAGGAAATGGCTTGACAACGAAGGGTAGATACTCTGGAAATTGGAAGTTTTGCAATTTAATAGACTATGCCCAAGTGGCAACCTATGAATTCTAACATCTGAACTGGCTGAAGACTGAACTTTTGATAGCTGACCATGATCCCCAAGGAACTGCACAGCTGGAGCAAGACATCTTTGGCCCTGATTAAAGATGCTCTTGTAGAGGCAGTTAGGAGCCAATCGTCCATTTAAGGGAAGACCTGGAACACAGGCATCCTACGCCAGGCTGCTATGACTACCATACATTTGGTGAACACCCGGGGGCAGCACTTGAACTAATAATGACTGGCTCCCAACATAAGTGCAAAAATCTCTTGGAATGACTCTCAATCATTATATGATGGCAATTGTCCTTGAGGTCAGTCAAGAACATCCAGTCATCCTTCCTCAACAGAGGCAGATTGGACTACACTGTGAGCATCTGGAACGTGGTCTTTTTGAAAAAGCAGTTTAATTTGCTGAAATCCTTGTTCTTTTCTGGAACAAAAAACTTTGAATAGACCTTAAATTCTCATTGGTCTGGCAGGACCTCTTGGATGACTCAATTTACTAACAACTTCTAAATTTTGAGGGCTGCATCGATTCTCTAACAGGGTGGCATATCAGGAAGATGTTTGGGATTTATGTTCAGAGCTTCTAAAAATGGAACTGTATAACCTCTGGATATGACTCAACACCCATGAGTCCAAGGTGATGACCTTCCAAGCATTTAGGTGTATAGCCAAACAACCCCCAAACTGTCTCCAGAGCAGGACAGTCAGGCAGACCTTCAGGGTTGCTGAAAGCGCCTCCCAGAGAAAGCTCCTCAAAAGCCCGGGTTCTCTGGACCACCCCTGCCATGCTTGTGGCACGTACTGCAGTTACCCACCCCCTGCCATGTGGAGACCCCTTCAGAAGGAGCTTCCTGAAAAGGCTGCTGTGCTTTCCTGAAGAGACATTTTCCCTGCTTCTGCTAGCAGGTCCACTGAGGAGGAGGAAAATGTATTTCAACAGCAGACAATATCTTTCCCATGCTGCTTGCTTCTGGTCAACGTGTCCTTAACCTTAGGCCCAAAAATAAAGAGCCATCAAAAAGGCAGTTAATAAAGGATGCCTTGAAGCAGTCCACAAAACTACACAACCTCATCAAAGTGTCGTGACACATGGCAATGCCACCAGAGGTTCAAGACATGCCATCAGCTGTGTTAGAACGCAGACGCATGAACATGCTGGCAACAGAGACTCTGGGGCCTGCTGTGTCTTAACCACCCTTAACACTTCCGACACAATATGTGGCTGATGTCTTGTTAAGTGAGTGAGATAGTTTATCCCTCTTAGCAAGAACATGGCTGAGGTGTGGGAACGCTTCCCCAACCAGTACAATGCCAAAGACTCCCTATTCGGGGGGTGAATCGATGAACTCTCCTCTAATATGTCCTTCTCAGTGGCCACATCCATCACAACAGCATCAAGAGCAGGACCCTTATCCTAGTGTTGCCAGTCCTTGAGAGGGGCCAGAATCATGTCCAGTTTCTTTGGAAATGGTTCTACCATACTGGGCTCCTTCTACACCATCCAAGAAACCAGGTTAATAAGCACGTCTAGAGGAGGAACCACCCAGGATATGGACAGGCCCACCATGGACAGGCCCACCATGAATGCCTCCAAAAATACCAAGCCCACAAAGATGGAGCTTTGGCAATCCAAACCTACGTTGGTGAAGTAGTTCCAAAAGATCACCAAAAGTGGTATCATTGCAGGGTGATTTAGGGGACCCCTTTCCTTCATCAAGGTCAGTATACTCGATGAGGGATTCCTGAGGAGAATCCAGATGATTCCTATTGTATTGTCTCTTGCCCAAGGCTTCCCACCCAGGAGAATCTGAAGAGAAACAGAAAAGTTACTGGGCCCTGAGGGCAGGGCAGTTTGGAGACCAGCCGAGTGGGCTGCCACAGAGCAGACTAATGCTCAACAAGCACAGATGTTGAAGATGAAGGGATACTTGTTGCAGCTGACCACTTCTTTCTCTGATGGAAGAATATCCTCTCTACAATGTCAAAGGCAGAGTCTGAAGCCATCACCCTGGAGCCTGCACACCTAGGATCCAGAGACCAAAAGATATAACTTGACTCTGGAACCACTCCAGCCTGCCCCAACACAGAGATCAGAGCTGAGCTACAACACTCGAAGTGTTGAACCCAACCTGGAAACCCCCATCTTGATGCATTGGCTCTAAGATCTGCCTGGCTCTGAAACTGCCAGAGGTGAGAAAACGAAGCCTGGGGTAGCAGCCAAAATAGGCCAAGCTGTTGAATCTGACCCTAGAGGTGGAAAGGGAACTGGCTCAGATGATCTTAGAACTGTAGGGTCCAAAGGAGGAAACTAGCGTGATGCAGTCAAAGTCTCAGGTCGAGGGTCCGAAGCTGCAGGGATCAGCCCTAGCTCAATCTGCACTTGTAGGAAAGACCACATCAACTGCTTCAAGTCAGCAGGCCTTAAATGCCCAATTGAACAAGACAACCATGCCAACGAAGCCACCGATGGAGGCTTGGAGGCTCACCTGCTAGATGATGGGTCCAAGGGCAAGATCTGAACTGGGGAAGCTTGGAGTCATGAGCAGAGAAAAAGGCAATTTCAGCAGAGACTCTCTCAGAGTAATGAGGGAGAAGTTCTGCCCAAAGCAGCCTTCCCCATAGTTGGTGCCAAAGGAGAGTGGCCCCAAGAAGATGGAACCGATGATGGTGCCAAAGGCATTGAAGGAGCCAAAGGCCTTAGGACCTTTGGATATGGCTGACAAGAAGAAGGAGGAGACAAACATTTTTGGTCCCCTTTTGAGGATTTGGGGTTCTTAGTGCACTTCTTGCAACCCTGACTACCACTGTTGCCATTGCCAGAAAAGGTGGATTAGTCAAAAGCTAGCAAGAGACTCTTGAGGACCAACTTAGCCCTTTTTTCATTTACAATGTGAGTGCCAAAGCTCGCGCAGATGGCACACTGTGACTTGAGGTGAGCAGCCCCAAAACAATATACATATTTTTCTTGTGCATCTTTGAGAAGGGAGTTTGAGGCCACACACCACACATTTCTTTAAACCCGTCGCCATACTACCTATTCAACAAAAAAAACTGACACACTAAGAAACTACAAACTAATAAATGGATAAAGTACAGTTAACAATACACTCTAACTCACACAAGGTGGGAAAAGCCTGCCAACAGAAAAATAATGAACACACCCCTAAATCTAACTACCTACACTTCCTAGCTACAACTAGAAAAATATAAACCAAAAACTCACTACTAAACACACTAGGGTAGAGGAAGGGGAATAAGATCAAACTAATACTACTGGCAAAAGGGATACACCCCATGGAGCACGAGATCAAGCTGCTGTCCAGAAAGGTGGCAAACGAGGTCTGAGGTAATCCTAGCTGAGCAGGGGATTATGGGTAGAGGAGGTGGAGTTCAGGGGCTGAAATCTTTAGGATATGGCTGGTCTCAGATCAGAGTCAAATCCAATAAGCCACAGATTGAACCCAGACAGAAAATACAGCACAGGATCCTATGTTTGCTAATACTCCCCTTCAGAGTTCTAGTAACTGCCCTAGACATGTTAAATTGAATGCTTAAAGGGATAATATATTAGGAGCTTCTAAACTTACAACTGACAGTTTATCTTAAATCAGGTTGTTAGATTTGATAAAATGTACCTTGTAAGAGACAGTAGCAAAGATATGCTGACAAATGTCGCACAAGAGATTATGTAAGCAAGAAATACAAGATAACTAATTTACTGCCTTACTAGCACAAACTATATAGAACTAATACAGATCTTAATAGAAAACAGTGGGGATAAAAAGTTTAATCAAGCATTTATTTTAACATGTTCGTTTGTGACAAAAAGCATTTAGGAAAATTGTAAAGGAAAACCGAAACAAGTAGACTGTGTGGACTGTGTGTAGATGGGTAATCAAAAGGTTTTTAAACAACATCTTAACTACCCCAATTCTGTATATGAGAGAGGTGCACCTCTGAAACTTTACTGGAAAGAGGCGGCACAGTAGATATTTTTTTCTCAAAAAAAAAAAAACAAGACTCTTTCCTACAGCTGTGATACATGTAGTTAATGCAAATATATTAATAAGAGTCCATAATTCGATTCATCTTACTTAAAAAGAACTTTCAGGAGAAATACATTTTAAATTATCAAGTACCATATGTAAGTATGACAAGATATATGATGTGACAATCTCTACATTGGAAAAATGACAAGAAAATTGTTGTAAAGAATTTATGAACACCTAAATGCCATTTGAATAAAAAAGGTCAACAATGCTTTGTATAAACACAATCATATATGTGCAGTGTCCGAAAGTTTTTTTTTTGTGTGATCAAGCATGCGAGAAGTTTACAGTAGCTTGTAGGTTATGTTGGTTAAGTGCATTAGGGCCTATTAGGCCAATAAGAACACAGTCCATAGATTCAAAGAATAGACTACATGCCCAACCATATATCTAGGGAATTCTTGAAAGTTACATCTGTCTCATTTTGCCTGACTGACAATAAGGTCTTGTTTCATAAACAGACTAGTACCTGTATTACAAACTTTGTTCTTAAAGTTGTTCTACACTTATTGATTCTAAACGTGTGTCTGCTACCCCTACAGAAGTATTGAGTTTGTAAAAGTTCAGTATCTATTAGTACTCTAAATTCATCATCATGGTAAGCTTTGTAAACTTGTGAAAGGTTGGGTGTTCAACTGGAAGCTTACCTTAAGAGCTGATCACCCTCAGCTTTAAATGATTACATTAATATAGTGTACACCAAAACCAAGTCCCTTGAAATAAACAATATGCACAGCTTTCTTTTTATCACATTTTCTTTTTTCACAGTTTATATGCTTACATATTTCATACTGTAAAAGTTAAATTGACTGTCTGTATGTACACATATACATAGGGACAATACAAGGCAAGCGATCATGGGGACCATAAGATGACTAGCCATACACATTTTCACGCAGACACACTTAAAAGTTACTGCCACTCTCTTCAAGCAACCTTAACAGTATTCACCTCCCAAATCCAGCAGGGCTGCATATGATACTCCTGGAGTAAATTTGTGCTTACTCATCCAGTTCTCAAAGATACATATTTTGTATATGCACTTGTTTTTATATGAAGTAGATTTTCAATTTCCCCAAATTACAACTGTTCTTTTAACTATTTTGTCCAAGTTCACTGCTGCTTTTATAGTATGTTATAATTTAATGGCCAGTAGTCACATTTTTTTAAAAATTATTCTGCTGGTTGTGTAACAATCATAAGATTTGAATGGATTTTTTAAATACAGTACCGTTTTACAATATTCTTGAATGACATTCATAAACAGTCTGCAATACATCAGGGCTGGTGTCTGTGTACCAAGTCCATACTCATTCAGAAAGAGCAGTACACAATGAGGCAAGACCACTTACAAGGTGTGTAAGCATACTACTCTATGCATGGATTATATATGCAAAACACCCTCCTCTGCCACACTGATCATATGGCCTTCAAAGAACCAACTTCTCTGTAGTAATGACTAGCCCCAGTGAGGTAACCTACATAGTACACCAAATAGGTACTTACCAATGGTGTTATGTTCCCAAACACAGCAATCTCCCTCCCCCAGCTATTATGTTGCTCAGTCTACAAAAATAAAAAGTAAAATAAATAACATAGCAGGAAAATCCTTACCAACAATAAAGTTTCCTACAGTGTGCAGGCAAATGTGCTAGAGCTCACACAACATCAGATCCCCTCATTTCCATAATATAGTAATGAACATTCATCCACTCTCATAGGTTCATAGGTAGGTACTAGGCTATCTGCCCTAGGGCATTTATAAGCCCAGCCAGAATGTGTTGGCTTTCGCCTCCCTTTTAGACTAGATTCCTCAGCCTCTGCCCAGCAGGGCCACAGAAGTGATCCCAGGAGTGAATTTATGATTTCCCATCCACTCATCAAGATTTCACTTGAAAAAGGTCAGCGAGGGGCGCTGCCTAACATGGACTGGGACTCTATTCCAGAGCGAGGGAAGCCTCTGGGATATGAATCTATCCCTCCAGCATGTCCTATTTATAGTTGTGATGAGGTTTAAATCCCTGGAGCGTGTAGCTCTAATAGATTTGGTTTTCTTGAGGTGGAGCATGTCCATTAATTTCGGGTTAGACATGGCCTTTTACGTTAGGCAGAGATCGCCTCTGAGTAAGCAGTATGCAACTGAGTAGAGCTGGAGTTTCTTTAGTCGAGCTGCATAGGGCATCTGTTTGAGGCCCACGATCCTCTTGGTGAGGTACTTTTGAGGTCTCTCCAGCTGTTGCAGGTGTCGGTTAATGTACATCCCAAATGGGGCACTGTACTCAATTATGGGCCTGATGAGTGATGAGTAGAGGGGCACAATGACCTCTCTTGATCTAGATGTGAACCCTTTTGTGATTAGGTGAGCTATATAGAAGTTTTTTCTAACCACTTTGGCAATGTGATTGTCAAAGGAGAGGTTACTATCTACTTGGGTCCCCAGATCCCTAATTACTTCTTCCGTACTTAGCAGATTACCTCCTATGTGGTAGTTTGTGGGCACTTTGCTTTTCCCAAAGGGGATGACTATACATTTTTTGGCATTTAGCTTGAGGCCATGGTTCTGACACCAGGTATCCATCTCCATAAGACCCTTCTGGAGGATGCTTGTGTCAGCTGGAGAGTCGATTATGGCTCCCAGTTTGCAATAATCTGCGAACTTGGTCAGCCACAGTCCTCCTGTGCTTGCCTGTACCTCAAAGAAGTATATACTGAACAAGAGGGGTCCCAGGACAGAGCCCTGTGGGATGCTACTTGTAACCGGTTTAGAGTCGGACATGGCACCCGCAACTCTGACCATGGGTGTTCTATCCCTGAGCCAGTTTTCAACCCATCTTGTGACGAGTGGGTTGATATTTAGGCTGGTAAGCTTATTTATGATACCAGAGTGGGGTATTGTGTCGAAGGCCTTTGCGAGGTCCAAGTAGGCTGTGTGGACTACCTTTCCCTCATCTATGGCTTTGGTAACTGTTTCGAAGAAGTCAACTAGGTTTAGGAGGCAAGATCTGCCTTTAACAAAGCCAAATTGGGTAGGGTCCAGTGTCTGGAGGTTCCCAATGTCTTTGTTTATGAGATCCATGATGATGCGCTCCATAGCCTTGCAGACCAGGCTAGTCAGGCTTCTAGGGTGATAGTTCCCAGGATCCGATGTGGTGCCCCCTTTGTGGAGTGGGATTACCGTTGCTGTACGCCACTCTTTGGGTACATAACCCATGCTGAGGCTGAGTTGGAACAGTGAATTTATGTGAGGGTTTAGTTCTTTTTGGAGCTTGTGTAAGACGCAGCCCGGGATGCCATCCAGTCCCACTGATGCGGCGTTTTTTACTTTGGAAAGGGCTGCTTTCACCTGTGTGTCTGTGATGTCAGGGGGACTGCATACTTCTGGGATAGACACAGGTCCTTTTGGGGGGGAAGGGGGGGTAAAGTTTGCACTGACCCTGTCCACCAGGATGTTGGCAATGTCAGTGGGTTCAGTGTACTTTGTGCCATTTTGCACCAGCTCAGAGCAGATTTGGGAGTTACCACCCAGATTCTTGACGTAGTTTAAGAAAGCCTTGTGATTATCTTTAGAATCTTTGGCAATTTTTCTTTCGAAGCTAGCCTTTGATGATTTTATGAGGGATTGAAGTTTCTTGCTAATACTGGTCAGGGATGCCTTCCCTTTTTGGGATTTTGCCCTATCATGTAACAGTTTCCTCCTTCTGTTGTATAGTTTATTTATGGCTGGGGTCCACCAGACTGGTCTCCTGTTTTTGGAGGAGTGAGTCTTGGTTTTACTTGGGATGGCACGATCCATGCATTCCTGTAGGTGCTCATAAAATGCATTTGTAAAGGATTCTGCGTTTTGGGTAGCATTTTCCATTAGCCCGGGTGCTTTGAAGTTCTCCACCTCGGTCTTGAGAAGTGTGAAGTTTGCTTTTGAGAAGTTTCTCACAGTGGTTTCCTTGGCTGGGGGTGGGGTCGGGATGTGGATGTCCATAGTGATTAGTTTATGGTCTGATCTTACCAACGTGGGGTTTACCTCTGGTGTGGAACATTGAGCCCCCATGTTGGTGATGACCAGGTCCAATATGTTGTCCCCTCTTGTGGGAGTGGTGACTAGTTGTTCCATGGCGTCTGAGTTTATAAACTCCAGGAACCATTGGGCAAAGGAGTTGGGACTTGAGTAGTTTTCCCAGTCAATGTTTGGGTAGTTGAAATCCCCCAATATCATGGTTTGTGGTGAAACCTTCATATTCTCCAATGTTCTCAGGAATGCCGAGTGGGGGTCCTGCGACCAGGTAGGTGATCTGTAGCAGGCTATAAACTGAAAAGCAGTTTTGCCCACTGTTAGTTGCACATGGATGGTCTCCGAAGCCTCGTGCAGTGCCACTAACCTGGAGGTGTGGGTATCCTTGATGAAAATGGATACTCCCCCGCCTTTAGTATTTCAGTCGGAGTTCTGGGGCCGAAAAGAATGGTATGAGTTATATCCTGGCAGTGCTGGGATGCTCTCTAGAGCCTTGAACCAGGTTTCTGTTACTGCACAGATATCGATTTTCTCCATACTAAGGAGTGCCTCGAGTACATGCATCTTGAGGTTTAGACTTCTGGCGTTGAGTAGCATTACCCTTAGTTTTTTGTTTCTTGTATTTTCTATGGAGGTGGGTTTGCTTTTCAGCCTTGCTTAAAAAAGGCACTATGGGGGCGGCAAGAGCCTTAGCCAGTATTCGAAAGCCTAAGGGTGACAGGTGCAAGCCGTCCCTAGTGAAGCAACGTGGCTTGTCGAGCATGTCATCCCAGGCTGACAGACACTGGATCCCCTTTGAATGACACCAATAGCTTAGCCAATTGTTAAATTTGATCATTTTGTCCTTATACTGTGGCAACATTCTTGGTGAGGGCAAGATGCTACTCAGGGTCAGGGTCATACTGGCCTGGACTACATGATCCGAGAGCTCCTCTGTGTCTCTTTTCATGTAGTCCAAGGAGGTATGTCTTAGGTCATTCACACCAACATGGACAATGACAGAGTCATATTTGTACCTGCTGTGGAGTGACCTGAGTGCTTGTGTTATGTGGCGGATCCTGGCACCCGACAAGCAGCTTACAGTGACCTTCTCCTTGTTCAGTCTGGTGAGCGGGGCGTCAGTGTGCCTGTATGACTACTTAAATAATCACATTCAGGTAAATGGCAGGCCACAGCACTGCAATCATGGGTGAGGGAAGGCTGTTACTCATGGTGCAGTATGCTGTACTGTATCCAACTGCCTTACATCTTTATATAACATAGTTCTGTCGCATTACATAGCAGTTCCTATAACCCCAAGCATAGCATTGTGGTATTAAAAGGGGAAGGCTGTTGTATGCCACTGAGGGATACTGTAATTCATACTATGGTAGCCCTGAATTTGATGCCCGTACACATCTGTGCACAATATTTATGAATACCAGGATTTATTCTGAAGATATCTAAAGAAGAGAGTATGGATGCTCCACACAGATAATTTTTGCTGGAAATCTGGTGATGAATTGTTGGTGTTTAGTTTTTACAAGATGAGCTTTCCTTTCTTTTTTTGTATTATGCCATAGGTCATGGCAGATAAATTTAAATAAACAAGGCTCCAAAGTATGTACTTGTAATACTCTCTGAGTAAGGAGCAGAGTCCCAAGACTCCCACTGGCATTTCAGAGAGACAGTTAGCAGGCAAGCGAATGCATGGAAAGTAACTGTCAAGTAACACACTCTCCAGGACCAAATAACTGTAGGTAAAATATCCTATCACATCATCACTAACTCCAAGTCTCCCACCACACCACCTACCTGGACTTGCTGAAGTCACTCAACATACAGCCAAACATCTTGGTCATGGAAGATGTCAACTATCCTTCCATCGATTGGGTGAGTTACACAAGCACAAACTCATTCTGAGGTTCCTGGACTTTGTTAATTCAAATGTCCTGGAACAGTAAGTCTGCACTCCCACAAGGGGTTCAAATGTCCTAGAACTAGTGCTCACCAACATGGGTGATCACTGTACTACCCACTGTGTGTTGCCTTCCCTGGTAAGGTCATACCATAAATCTGTCTCCTTTGAAGTAAAGATCAGACCTGACACCCCCCCCCCCCCCCCCGGAGCAAAAAAACTTAAAATTTTCTCCAAAACAAAATATAGCCGACTAAGCAATGATATAAAAAGTTTCAAAACCCCTGCTAACTCAGCCAATAATATCCTATATAGAGGTGTAAACAAATGCCCTATATAGCCACTTAAACAAATGCACTGACTCCACTGACCAAAACCAGGTCCTCCCTAAAAACAAGCCACCCTGGTGGACTGTTAATATAAATAAGTTGTATAACAAAAGAAAGAAACTAATATCTACGAATGAGAGGAAACTTACTCAACAGAGGAAGAATACCCTTCACAGCTTGAACAAGCAAATCAGATATCTTATAAAGTCATCTAAGGCTAGTTAAAGACTAAATTAGCATCCCTGGCTAAAGGCATTCTTTAGCTACGCCCAGTTGTGTGCTGAACTTATACTGGATGGTACCACTCACACTGAACCTGAGGAAATTGTCAACCTGCTAGCTGACAGATTTGGCAATAACTTCACCCCCTGTCCCTATCAGTCATACCCCAAAGCATTCCTGATACCAGTCCTCTACCAATTACCTCCAAAGAACAGGTCATACAAGTGCTTTCCAAGGTCAAAAACATGACCTCTATGGGACCAGACAACAATCCCAGGCTGCTTACTAAACGATCTAAAACAACATAAAGTAAATGGTTTGGAACCCATAGCGGAACCACTTGGCACAGTCTTTAATCACAGTCTGAGCACTGGCTTTGTTCCAGCAGAATGGAGAACAGCAACAATAATCCCCCTGCACAATGGTGGTCCATCAACTGACTCTGGGAACTATTGACGCATAAACCTAGTCAGCCTTATTTGCAAGGCCACGGAAAGAATCATCATGGACATTATCAACAAGGACACAGGTGACCTCCAAACTCTTGACCCAACCTAGTTTGGTTTCATCAAGGGTAGATCATGCTTATTCAACCTGGTGGAGTTCTTTGAGAATGTCACCCAAGCATTGGATGAGGGCAAGGCAGTAACATGCTGCCTATTTTGATTTAGCCAAGGCTTTTGATACAATTCCCGACTTAGGAATCACTGAGAAACTCTCCCAGTTGGGGATCAACCCTTACGTCACTAGATGGGTAGCCAAATGGCTCACCAACAGCAAACAATCTCAAAGTTGGGGAGTCCAGCTCCACCAGTAGACCACTTACCAGTGGGGTACCACAAGGATCTGTGCTGGGCCCTCTACTGTTTGAAATCTATTTCTCTGAAATCCAAGTGAAAGTGGATGGCCTGTGGTTTACCAACTATGCAGATGACTGCAAACTGGGTGCAATCATGGAGTCCCCCAGTGATGTTAACATATTACAGAAGGGACTGACACAGACAAATGATGCCAAAGTCAAGAACAAAAACTAAACACAAAAATACCTCATTATCCCCTTTGGCAAAGAAGTAGCTCCTATTAATTATGACATATAAAGCATTCCTCTAAGTTCAAACCCAGTAGTGCAAGACTTGGGAACACAAGCCTTTTACATTAAGCATATCATAAAAAAGGAATTGCATCCAAGACTAAGGAGGTTATAACTTCACTGTACTTGACCCTTATCAGACCACTAACTGAGTACAATGCAACCTTCTGTATGTACCTCACCAGACACCTGTAGCAGCTGGAGAGAGCACAGAGGTTTCTAACCAAGAGAATCCAAGGCCTTCAAAACATATCATGCACGAAAAGACTAAAAGTCCTGTCACTGTACTCTGCATCATACAGGCTGCTGAGAGGTGACCTGTGCCTGGCCTACAGCGCAGTCTCTGATACTTTCCTAATGAAAATGCTGCACATCTGCAAATCAAATGGGATAAAAGTCACACATTCCAGGGATCTCAACCTAGTCTGTGACATTAACAAAACATGTTGGAGAGACAGATATATTTCCTAGAGACTGCCAGTCCTCTGGAATAAACTCACACTTCACATGAAGCAGAGCTCCTCAATGACCCTATTTAAGCACAACCATGACAACTGGATGGGTGACTGTAAATTCACCCCAGGGGGTCGCACCTATGTCCCTCATGGACAGTGGCAGTTGGTGCTGATCATAGAATCACTCTGCTAATAATGACCATCTAAATATGGTCAATCAGGGTACATTTTTTTAACATGGCTAGGCTTGTAAAGGCCTTAGGGCCATTAGCCTAGTAAACTTTTATAAACCTAAGAACTTATGTTAGACACACAAAAAAACATAAGAGAATAATAACATTTCTGAAGAGATTAAGAGAGCATAATTACAAGTTAAATGCAAGCAAATGTAAAATAAGAGCCAAGTACAAAATACACGGGACATATTCTAATCTGAAAAGGACTGAAGACTGAAGCTGAGAAAGTTGCAGTAGCCAGACAAATGACAAAGCCAAAAGACTAACAGGCATTCCAGAGATTTCTAAGAAAGATGCAGTATCTTGAAACATTTACAACCAATATATTGCTGACAGTTAGAAGCTGTTAAAGCAACATGTAGCCTGGGAATGGCTCTATGAATGGGAATAATTTAAAATGCTCAAAAAACCAACTGTAGCTGCCCCAACATTAAAATATTACAGTCTAGATAAGCCAGCTATGTTAGTGAGAAGATGCCAGTCAGAATGGTACATGAGTTATCATTCAGCAGGAGAATAAATCAACTGTCCATGGGTCAACATTTATAAATGCACAAAACAGATCCACGTAGAAAAGGAACAATGATCAACTGTATATGGATGTGAAAATTTTATTAAAATATATAAAGATATTGTGACAGAGTCTACGCCTTTAAGGTCAAAATACTACAGGCAAGCATGCACCAATTAAAGTGTATTTGGGTTAAATAATGAAAAAAGAAGGAAGTAGATTCAAATTTCCATTTTCCTGAGTCTTGAGTAAAGGATGGTGTGATGAGGAAGTTCCAGGGAAGGTCAAGTATGAAGGGAGGAATCTAGTTTGAAGTTGTCCCTGCAAAGTCAAGATGCGAGTTAGAAGTCACCCTGCTTGAGTTAAAAGCTGGAATTTTCATGGTTTTGGGCTCAAAAGAAAACTGTTAAAGTACAGTTTTGTACCTACCATAAATGTAGATGTTCGAGTGCTCATACAGCTGCAGTCATTACAGATGGGTTATCCTGCCGTCAGGCGGGTCCTCGGTTGGCCAAATTCCAAAGTCTAGGTCCGGCATCGGTTGTCGTCGCTTCTTCCCTGACGTCAGTGCGGCAGGGGTAAAAAAGAGGCAGCCGACGCCATTTTCTTCAGTTTTTCTTGCCCCAGATGTCAGGTGCCCCCAGAAGGAAGGCAAACATAATGTTATGCACAGATGCAATGTTGATAAATCAAAAAACAGTAGTTGCAAGCAAATACACCATAAAAGAATACCCCAAAAAGGTTATATGAAGAGGTGTTTGTCATAAGGCTTGTCCTAAGAGGGGATGGAGGGAGGGAAACCTGGACTGCAGCTGTATGAGCACTCGAACATCTACATTTATGGTAGGTACAAAACTGTACTATGTTCATCGTGCATACAGCTGCAGTCATTACAGATGGGTAGAATCCCAAAGCTAAGTAAGGGTGGTAGGCACTAAGTGGAACTAGGAGGGGCTAGTATGCCCTGCAGGACTGCTGTGGCAAAGCCCGCTCTAGATTTAGAGTATAGTGGGAGGTGACAGTGCTTGGAGAAAGTGTGCACTGAACTCCAGGTGGCTGCTTCCAAAATGTCCTTGGTAGGGACCCCCCTGAGGAAGGCTGCAGAGGTAGCTGTGGCTCTGGTGGAGTGGGATCTGATGCATGCAGGCACAGTTTTTCCATGAAATGAGTAACAAATGCGTATGCAATTGGCTATCCATTTTGAAATTGTCTGTTTGGAAATAGCCTTTCCTTGAGCACCTGCAGCATAGGACACAAAGAGTTGCTCAGATTTCCTGAATGGCTTTGTCCTGTCCAAATAGTAACGAAGTTGTCTGTGAATGTCCAAGGAATGTAGCAGTCTTTCCCCTTTGTTTTGTGGATTAGGATAAAAGGTAGGTAAGTGGATAGTCTGATTCAAAGCTACACTGGATACTACCTTTGGCATAAAGGTAGGGTTGGTTCGTAATGAAACTCTGTCCTGATGGAAAATGATGAATGGTTGCACAGCCATGAGGGCCTGTAGCTCCGAAACCCTGCGTGCTGAGGTGATAGCAGAAGAAGAAAGGCTGTTTTCCATGACAAGTATTGTAGCTCTGTTGAAGAAGCTGGCTCGAAGGGAGGAAGGGTCAGCTTTTCCAATACGAAGTTGAGGTCCCAAGCAGGGACTGGTGGTTTCCTTGGGGGTTTTATATTCTTTGCCCCTCTGAGGAACTGTCTTAAGAGAGGATGAGAGAATAAAGGAGGATCTGTGTTGTATTGTGCAGAAATGGCTGAAGCATGGATCTTGATGGAGGAGAAGGAAAGTCCATTGTTTAACATCTCAGCTAGGTACTGTAAAATTTGAGGTATATTTATTACCCAAGGATTCTGTCCCTTTTCTTGATTCCAGGCACAAAATCATTTCCATTTGGCGGAGTAGGCTTTTCTAGTAAAAGGTCTTCTGGCCTCCAAGATGACATCCTGCACCTCCTTGGAGAGGAGAATCTGTTGGGAAATCAAGGAATTCTCCATGCAGCTAGATTTAGGGTTTTGAGATGGCTGTGAAGGGTCTTGTAGTTGTGCTGGGACAACAGAAGAGGGACTAGAGGTAGGGTCCATGGTGGGGAATGTGTCAGGCTCTTCAGGAGCGGACACCAGTGTTGTCTTGGCCAGTCTGGAGCAATGAGAATCATTTTCGGCCTCTCTGCTCTGGCTTTTAATAGAACTTTGAGCAGCAGAGGAAGAGGCGGGAAGGCATAGACTGTCAATGTTGCCCAACTGAAGGAAAGTGCGTCCACTTTCCAGGTCCTTGAACAAAATTTTTTCAACTAGCAATTTCTGTGGGTAGCAAAGAGATCTATGTCTGGCTGTCCCCATGCCTGAGTTATCTTTGTGAAAACTTGAGGATGCAACTTCCATTCGTGAGGATCTTTCATATTTCTGCTTAGCTTGTCTGCCAGTGTGTTTTCCTTCCCTGGCAGGAATTGTGCCTGTAGTTGAATTTGCAATTCCAGTGCTGTGTTCCATAGGGTCATGGCTTGCCTGCACAGGGGGTATGAATGAGTTCCCCCCTGTTTGTTTATGTACCACATCACTGTGGTGTTGTCTGTCCTTATCAATAGCTGGCCTGGATGCAGTAGGTCTTTGAAGGTCATAATAGCATTTTGCACGGCTAACATTTCCTTTTGGTTGATGTGAAGGTGCTTCTCTTTTTGGGTCCATTTTCCCTGAATGCACTGATCTGTCATGTGTTCTCCCCAGGCATAGTCTGAGGCACCTGTAGATATGTGTTTAGGATGGATAGGTCTAAGATAGGTCTCCAATCTTTGTCTTTCCTTGGTACCAGGAATAGTCTGGAATAAAACCCTTGACCTTGTTCTTTTGCAGGTACCTCTTGGATTGCTTTCATGTCCATGAGAGCTGAAATTTGTTTTTGTGCCTCTGCCCTTTGATTTTGTGGCAGGTTTGGCATGCCTCTCATTTTTGGAAGGGTATGAAAGTGGAATCTGTAGCCTCTGTCTATAATGTCCAGAATCCATTTGTCTTTTGTAACAATATGCCAATTTTTTGAGAATAATGTCAGTTTTCCGCCCAAAGGTGCTGCCATTAAAGATTTGCTTGGCAGGTGTAGGGGGAAGTCATTGTGTCTGTTTTCTAAAAGATTGTGATCTATCTTCTCCACCTCTTGGGGTTGGTGCTTGCCACTGTCTGGCTCTGAAAGATTCTTCAGGTTGTCCTCTACCCCTTGAGCGTCTGTATCTGCCCCTTTGAGGTCTGTCTGTGGCTGGAAAGGACCAATTTTTTGAAGGCCAGTTTCTGCTGAAACGTGGAGGTTGTACCTGCAGGAAATCTTTCACTGTTTGCATTGATTTCGCTTTTTCCTCCATTTTCTTTAGTACCTCCTCAGCTTTAACACCAAACAATACATCTTTTTGAAGAGGTGCACCTAATAATTTAGCTTTGACATGATCTGGTAATGTTTGCTCTTTGAGCCAAGCATGCCTACATATAACAGACCCCGTAACAGCAGCTCTACATGAGGCCTCTAAAGCATCAAAACCACACTGCAAGGTATGTTTACCCACTTGCTCTGCACCATGCAACAAATCCTGCAACTCTTTTAAATCTGGTTGTTCTGGTTGTGTCATCTTGTTTTTCAGCTGAGATATCAAAAACTGTTGATACTTTAACATATGGAACTGACAGTTTAATGCCCTCATGGTTAAAGTGGCCGAGGTGTACACCTTTTCCCCCACCTTTCTAAAGCTCTGGAATCTCTCTCTGAAGGTAATGGGTTTTAGCAGTAGAGGCCTTAATTCCCTTGGGACCCTGTGAAATAGTTTCTGGGTCAGCAGTATGGCTTTTATATAGGAACTGGTGAGAATCCCGAATACCTGTCTGGTTTAACAGGAGCTGGAGGCAAAGAATCTGGATTAAGGCTGGCTTCTGTGTACACATCATCCAATATATCTAAAACAGGAGGGATAGCCAGGGGCCTATGCTGGGGGAGCAGAAGAAATTCCCTGAGCCTTTTCTTGGAATCTGAGTAATCTTGGCCTTCCCAGTGAAAGTGTTCCCTCAATGTATGCAGGGTTTCCCCAAAAGAGAAGTCCTCAGGGGGGGAGACCGAGGGAATAGACTCCTCTGCATCAGAGTCTTCGAATGGAGAATAGGCATAATCCTGGTCCTCAGATAATTCTGAGGTAATAGAAGCTTGATCTGAGGAAGGGTAGTCTTCCTCTAATCTGGGCCCTTGGTCAGAGGGGGGGTTGAGAACCCCTGATAAGAGTAATCAAATCCTCAGCCATTTTAAGCATCTGCTTTTTAGGCATGGTGCCTTGAGAGGGGGTCTGAGGAACCTGTTTTTTGGTTTTCATGGCTGCTTTAGATTTAGTGAAGGCTTTAATAGAGAAGGAGGAAGGCCTGAAGACCCCTTGAGAAATGGCAGGCCTGTCTAAATTCTGAGTTTCCCTGCCAGGAGTGGCGTCGGTATCTGTAGTAGGAATGGGGGCCGAGGAGCTTGCGACCTCAGGTACTGAAGACACCGGTAATGTAGTGTCATCGGTACTCAGGGGCTGCGTAGGCACCTCGCTGAGAACCGGAAAACCGGTAGTCAGCCTTAGCGTGGTTTCAGTAGATGGTGCGGACCTCGTATGTCGGTCCTTATCTTTGCGTTTTTTGCTCAAAACTGGAGTCGGAGTATCCGACAACATAATATAATTAAATTTTTTGCCAAAAAAGTGAAGGGCGAACTCCGCCCGACGCTTAATAGTGCGCTTGTTGAATCTAGCACAAAAACGGCAGGCCGAGACGTCGTGGTCTGGGCCTAAGCAAGGTATACAGAAAGAGTGGAAATCCTTATGCGGTATTTGCTTCCCACATGAAATGCAATTATTAACTTTTTCTGACATCGGTCTGAGGCAAGAAAAGTTTCCCCAACGGGGTACTTAGCTTTCAAGAAGACTTCGGCTGAAATACTTTCGTAAATCTCAGGAGCTGGCCGACCGGCACTTGCGAACTGCTTCTGCTTCGGGCACCGCGTGGCAAGAAAGACTGAAGAAAATGGCGTCGGCTGCCTCTTTTATACCCCTGCCGCACTGACGTCAGGGAAGAAGCGACGACAACCGACGCCGGACCTAGACTTTGGAATTCGGCCGACCGAGGACCCGCCTGACGGCAGGATAACCCATCTGTAATGACTGCAGCTGTATGCACGATGAACATCTGTTGTTAAGTCCTGCTAGGTTGTAACAGAAATACTGAAGCTATGCATGTCAAACAAAAACAACACTCAGAGAAAAACAGCCTGTGAAGGAGGGGTTGCAATTTGAGAACACTTACTGAAGTAAGACTGTATTTTCTGTCAGCAACTGCCCCAGGTATAGAGTGCTAGGGGGGTGAATGGATGATCCTGATCGCTCTTTAGTGCAATACTGGCTTTTAAAAGCTGGTATTGCATTTGTGGTCAAACCTGAGTGCTGTAGCACTCCCTATGTGGTCTGAATTGTAGCAAGCAGATTGCTACAATTTTAAAAGAAAGAAAGAAACAAACAAGCATTTTTTTAATTACAACCTGAGCTCTTTGGAGTAAAAGAAAAAAGCAGATGTTTCTGCCTTTTTTTTTTTTTTTTTTAAGCCAGAGTGCTGAAGCGCATCATGTTTGGTATAAACTATAGCAGGCAGTTGCTACAGTTCAATAATTTCTTTGGAACAAAGGCACCTGGGTACTAGTGGTTGTTGTTTTTCTAGTTCTTATAATAAAAGATTTGTTTCTTTTCTTTTTTTTTTGTGCCAGCTAAGATGGAGGGACAGGGGGAAGGGCGCAGTAATGAGACCTGATTGGCTCTTGCACTTCAGCAGCCCCAGGAGGTATCAGATTGTGGACTTCTTTTTTTTTTTTTAAACTGTCCCTCAAATGAGGAGTGGCCAGCATACCTCTTAATTGTCCAGATTTTCACCTCATATTTTTGGTCTGGATCTCATAAAATGTATGGTTTTCTGGTTAATCACTAAGGAATGAAGTCACTAAATAATGACATACATTTGGGTTTCAGGCTTCATGTCCTTCAGAAAATGCATGCTAATGTAAATCCTGTTGTAATTTTCTAAGTTTATGAGAGCAATATTTTAAATTTCTTCCTTTTTATGCTTTATGCAGTTTCCTGTGCTAAAAGGTTGAGAGATATGGCTGGTTGGCTCCTGCATTTCAGGTCCACCAGCTGTCAGACTGCGGACTATGATTTTGTTCTTCCACTGAACAGTTGGGGCTGGGGGACAAGTATCTGGCAACTGGTGCCACTATGAGACGCGGACCTTTTTATTTTTTTAATGAAGAGCTGGGGCACTAATACCCAGGCACTAGAAAAGCCAGTTATGCCTCAGTTTTCTGTAATTCCTTGGATTACAAGACTGCATAATTTTTGTTAATCTATTTAAACACACCATATTTAACATGGCAAGTTGTTGCCTAGAGAATGCTTCTACAGCTGGAACTACAAAGTTAATTACTATATATATATATATATATATATATATATATATATATATATATATATATATGTCTATATATATATGTTTGTATATATGTATATATATATATATATATATATATATATATATATATATATATATATATATATATATATATATATATATATATATATATATATATATGGATTCACTTCATAACATTGAAAACTCAAAACACTGAAAATGAGAAAACTTCATAATATAAAAGACCAAAACACTGAAACTTCAAAACAATGAAAACTCAAAACACTGAAAACACATATCATACATATACTGAGTTTAAACAACATAAATCATAGCACTTTCCACCAAGTGTAAGCAGGGGGGCAAGCCCCCTTGTGCCCCCACACCCCGTGCTACTTAAATATATCAACTCCAAGATTGCACTTAGTGTAGTGAAGTGCAATCTTGGAGTAGATATATATAAGTAGCAGGGGATGTGGGGGGCTTGCCCCCCTGCTTACACTTGGTGGAAAGTGCTATGATTTCTGTTGTTTAAACTCAGTATATGTATGACATGTGTTTTGAGTTTCAGTGTTTTGAGTTTTCAGTGTTTTGAAATTTCAGTGTTTTGAAATTTCAG